>NC_056732.1:1078758429-1079058429 GCF_019279795.1 Protopterus annectens | reverse complement strand
AATAAAGCACCAGGACTAAATGGAATAATTTCAGAACTATACAAACTAATGCCTGATAACATTCTAAAAATCTTATTAAACACATTTGAAGAAATCAAGAATGCTTCTAACTAACCCTCTTCTTGTAAATATTCACTTATCACCCTAATATTAAAACCAAACAATGATCCTACCTCATGCTCATCTTATCATCCTATATCTCTCTTATATGTAGATTGCAAGATTGTCATGTCCATTTTAGCTAAAAGACTAAACTTAATACTTACTTGCTTAATAAATGAAGGCCAAACAGGTTTTATAAGTAATAGGAAAGTTCATGATAATATAATAAGGCTTTTTTATTGCTATTACAAATAAAAACAAGAATGAATTAACAATAAGTCTAGACATGGATAAAGGTTTTGACTTCATAAACTGGCCTTATTTGCTTATAATACTAAAGGAATACAACTTTTCCCCTGAATTCATAGAATTAATCAAAAAAAGATTTATGTCAACTCAATTTCTTATGTAAAGATAGGCTCTTTCATTTCTAGTCCCTTTAATATTTTAAAAGGAACAAAACAGGGATGTCCGTTGCCCTCCCATTATTCCCACTTGTTATAGAACCATTTGCTAACTTCATAAGACATAATGAAAACATTAAAGGATATAAATTAAATAAAAGTTTCTCCCCTAAAATTCAACTATTTGCTGATGATATTCTAATCATTTGAAGAAACATTGAAATATCACTAGAGCATTTAGACAACTGTATGGATTTATTTGAAAAACTGTCAGGGCTAAAATTTAATCATACTAAAACTAAAACATTGCTAATAAACAAACAGATAACTGATAGGCTGGTTTCATTTAAAAACTTTAAGTTGGGAATCTCTCAGATAAAATATCTGGGAATTACCATTGAATCCACTTATAAGCAATCTATATCAACTAATTATCAATGCTTAGTTACCATAATAACAGAATTAACAGAATTTTGGAATATTTTTTTTTTACTTTTGGAGAAAAATTAACACTAATTAAAATGATAATACCAAAAATCTTATTTTTTAGCCAATCACTAATACTTTCTCTATCTAAAGTAGTCATAAAAAAGATAAACTCCATCTTATTAAAGTTCTTGTGGTACCCAAAATAAGCTAGAATCTCCCTGCACTGGCATACCTTAAGTTGGGAAGAGAGAAATATAGCTTTTCCTAATATTGGTTTATATATTACATTTGTGATTATTAAAATAGTTTACATGTGCTTAGACTCTTCTTATATTTCATGCTGGAAATCAATTCATGAAGCCTTGTTAATACAAAATAATACTTCTATAATTGAGCCATTCACAAAAATTGATAGAAATGCATTCATATGGGTTATAAAAAATATATATTGAATGAAAAACACAAGTATACTTTTTTCCATTTATAAACCTATTCTTTTACTGTTTAAAAGAGTTATTTATTCTAATTTTATACATAAAAATCTACTAATAATATTATTCCTGATAGCCTATGAAGTGGATGTTTAATATCATTTAAGATAACAAAAATGATTGAATTAAAAGAAAATGGGTTCATTTACTGGCACCAATTTCTGACGGGAAATAAAATGCATTCTGCAGATTATCTTGTTAAATTGTTGTAGAAAATGTCAGAATCAGACTCACACCAAACTGCTGTTTCTGTTATAGCTTAATCTTTCCAAACAGTTACACTGTTGAGATAATTTCAATTCTATTATAACATACAGTCTTTTACTTCTCATGAACTGTCTCAATTGCACCCTTGATTAAGATGTCTCTCTCAAAAAAGAATCAATGTCCAGTTTATATATTCTTTGTATAGCAGCAGATGTTATTTCCTAGCGTCCTTGTGGTTTGCATGACTGATTCTTGTCCACATCATCCTTACGTCACTTGAAGTGTCTGTATTTTATTCCTTTTATTTCTGCATCTGAAAGCTCACAGAAAGTCCATGTTAAAAATATCAAATGTCTTTCTGTATGTTTCAGTTAGTCATAACAGGATGCTATTTGCCGTTATGTTTAGCCCACACAAACAAGTTAAGTAAGACATGTTCTTTTTTCCATGAACCATTTTTAAACATATTTACAGTTGTTTCAGCATATGTCAGTATGAGATAGTTGCTTACTTCAGCACATTATATTTATTCTTAGCTTCTGAAGTTCAAGTTTTTCATGCTTGCTTAAGCACATTGTCTAACTTCTGCTTTTTTTAGAAAGAAACATTTATTTCAAGTTATCCCTTGCTTTACAAGTCAAAACCTTGTATTAATAAAACACATACTTTTCTTTTTGCATTGCAGCATACATTTAATTGCTTTGGGGAAAGAATATTTATAATATTTATCAATTCCCCCTTTTTTAATTCATTAAGGAAAAATACAATCTACAGGAAAATGTGATCCTCTGTAATTAATAGCCTTTCTTCAGTGTTATCAACAGTTACTTGTTTAACAGTTTTATTTAACACAAATTTTAACACATCTGCTCTGTTATATCTGAGATAGCTTCATAAGTTGCATTTGCTAAACTTTTATCAACTTTGTAACTTTCCATATTGCCTTAGTGGCACCATACCAGTGAAAGATTTCAGCTCCTGAAATAATACCATTTTCTGTGTCCAGCTGTTTTAAAATCTTTCCCTATTTTGGAAAACTATCATGAGCCTCTCTCTTTTTCTGGTGATTTCTTACCATGTCCTCTGGTAATATGTGAGTAATTCTCATTATTGGAACTGCATACTCTATGTAACAGAATTCCTCCTCTTGCATCCCTTCTTTCAAAGAAGTATTATGTGTTAACTCCCATAATGTTTTTATTTTATACTCAAGCTTCTCACATGACCAGAGTTGGTGAAAAGTAGCAACCCTGACTGTCCCTTTCTTTTGAAAACAGAGTATCCCTCTTTCTACTTCCATCAACTGTAAATGTTCTTTTATGGCTGATTGTTTTACAACTCTATTTTTTATAAGATTCTTTAAAAGTAAAACCTGTATGTGTAACCTCTACAGGGACTGCATGTAATGGCATTTCCCTCTGTAAGTAATTTGGCTACAAACCCAACAATTTGACTTATGTGGCTTTGAAAACAAATTTTGCATGGCCAAAAATGTATTGAAATCAGGTATCTAATCATGATGTTCCTGTTCTCATGATCTATTACATCTGAGTATCTCTCCACATTTTTTCTTTGCAACTGTTTTAGTTGCATTTCCTTTTGTATGTACAGTTCTTTTTTTTTGGATTGCCTTGTCCTGTCCATATATTGCTATTATAAACCATATATACAATAGTATCAACATGCATATGAGTATTAACATGCACTCCCAAAGCTTGCATTTCCTTGTGTGAGATTTAGCTTTCCTCCATTTTTCTGGCTTTCTTTCAAATGGGTATATCAGCATTTAGAAACAAATTTAAACAGACTGTTACTTTCCAAAGACTGTTAACCGACTGTTACTTTACTGATACTGTTTAACATTTATTAACTTACACCGAACTGTACGAACCAGCATGGTGTGGTGCTTTTGCTTGGATTTTTCTTAGTTGAAAAATGCTATTTGTCTAAGTTTTTTTTAATCACTCTGTACTGTACTACCTGTATGTATTTCTGTGTATTATTTTCTGGATGGCAGTTACACCAGTCTGACTAATGATGTTATTGCTGCACTAGTTTGTTGACAAAAGCATAAGTCTGTTTCCTGTTATATTCCACAAAGACATTCTTTTGAAAATGTGACATTACAGTCACTGTTTCCTACCAATATTGATCCTGTTTGCTGTATGCATAAGCTGCCTTTGGAGACATACTGTACTTTTAATGTGGGGGAGTGACCCTCTTTTGTTACCACAGAAATGTTTTTTATTTAGGATTTGTCATAGGTACTGCCTTAAATGTTACTCCATTTCCAGACGTGGATGTGGACTTACATACCCAACATTTAATTGCATTGTTTAGTTTTGCATATATCATTTGCATTACTGTAAATGTATTTACTGTATCTGTATTAACTTTAACTTTACACTGTATCTGTATTAACTTTACTCTGTGTCTGTATGTCTGTATGTTATTTCTGTGTTTATTTTGAATCTGTCCTGTCTTATTAAAACAGTAAAGTAATATTTATTTTTTGATATTTTTGTCCCCTTTAATTAATTTACATTGAGTTATGTGTACTAACAGTGCCTTTCATTACTTTAAAAGATCCCTGTACTTTGCTGCCAACTGATAACCTGGGTTGTGTTAATTTATTGTTTTAATGCCTATTTCCTGCCATGATCTGGGTTGCAGGGAGGATTATGCCCATGTTCTATTTGGCATAATTTACCATTTTTATTATACTGTTAGCATTTGTAATTACATTTTTCAGTAAGGCAAGGGGTTTGTCCTTCCTTCTGTTTATTACATACCTCATTTTTTCTGTGTACCCTGATGTTTGCAGGTTATTTTAGCTCGGTGGATCCTGTTTGGGGGACCTGCAGACCACTACAGTACCAGAAACAAGAAGGAAAGACTTTTTGTTGATCTAAGTACCTTTTCTGGCTTTCTCTTAACTGTTTTTTTGCTAATCGTACTTTAAAAAGCCATTTTCCTGTGGTTCTGTTGTATTTCTGCTGTATTTTACTGTTACATCATTTTACTGTGTATGCACTTGATTTATCTGCTTAAAAGATAAAATTTGAACTGCATTTAGGACTGTAGGCATCACACTTAAGTGCAACAGCCTTTTCTGTGCATTTGTACTGTTTTAATTGCTTTTTGCTGCTTAATTTCTTAAAAAAAAAAAAAACCAAAAATACTATCTGTACTGCTCGTTTCCCACACTTTCCTATACTAGAATAGTCCATATCCAAGATCTGCTGGTTTCAGGACTTTAGTCTGTGTTTCTGAGTGGTTCAGATCTTGTTGTGGTAGTGGGAGGTCTTTCTCCTTATCGGTGAGAGTGGTAAGCATTAGAACAGCCTATCTGTCGCAAGAGGAGTGGTTTCCAGCTAAGAAATTAATTATTGGCCGTTTTGGGCTGGTTTCTATTCCTTTCAACTTTCTGAGTTAAAAACCCATGTCTGAGTGGGTTTGAGCTTGTTTTAGCTCAGTGGATCCTGTTGGGCATCCTGCAGACTACTACAGCACCAGAAATGAGAAGGAGAGACTTTTTGCTGATCTAAGTACCTTTTCTGGCTTTCTCTTAACTGTTTTTTGCTAATCACACTTTAAAAAGCTATTTTTACTGTGGTTCTGTTGTATTTCTACTACATTTTACTGATAAATTGTTTTACTGTGTATGCACTTGATTTATCTGCTTAAAAGTTAAAATTTGAACTGCATTTAGTACTGTAGTCATCACACTCAAGTGCAACAGCCTTTTCTGTGCATTTTTACTGTTTTGATTGCTTTTTTGCTTCTTAATTTCTTAGAAAAAACAACCCCCCCAAAAAAATACTATCTGTACTGCTTGTTTCCCGTCCTTTCCTATACTATAATAGTCCAGATCCCAGATCTGCTAGTTTCAGGACTTTAGTCTGTGGTTCTGAGTAGTACAGACCTTGTTGTGGTAGTGGGAGGTCTTTCTGCTTATCAGTGAGAGTAGTAAGCATTAGAATAGCTATTCCTGATGCCATAAAGTATGCTCTTCAGTTTTTCCCTTATAACTAGCCAGATTCTTAATTTTAGCACTTAAATCATGCTCAGCACTGGTTCAGAACTGTTGTAAGCACTAAATAAGCTACAAATTACTACAGGACTCAACCTTCCTCATTACCTAGTGGATAACAGTTTTTTGTACTTATCTTCCTCAGTTGTCTAGAGGAAAACAGCTCCAGTACTTATGTCCCTCACTTATCTAGAGGAAAATAGTGATGATCCAGGCATGTCCAAGGGACAGCTCCTGGTGTTCTCTTACCCAGGTATGTCCAAGGGACAGCTCCCGGTGTTCTCTTACCCAGGCATGTCCAAGGGACAGCTCCTGGTGTTCTCTTACCCAGGCATGTCCAAGGGACAGCTCCTGGTGTTCTCTTACCCAGGCATGTCCAAGGGACAGCTCCCGGTGTTCTCTTACCCAGGCATGTCCAAAGGACAGCTCCTGGTGTTCTCTTACCCAGGCATGCCCAAGGGACAGCTCCCGGTGTTCTCTTACCCAGGCATGTCCAAGGGACAGCTCCTGGTGTTCTCTTACCCAGGCATGTCCAAGGGACAGTTCCTGGTGTTCTCTTACCCAGGCATGTCCAAGGGACAGCTCCTGGTGTTCTCTTACACAGGCATGTCCAAGGGACAGCTCCCGGTGTTCTCTTACCCAGGCATGCCCAAGGGACAGCTCCCAGTGTTCTCTTACCCAGGCATGTCCAAGGGACAGCTCCCGGTGTTCTCTTACCCAGGCATGTCCAAGGGACAGCTCCCGGCGTTCTCTTACCCAGGCATGTCCAAGGGACAGCTCCCGGTGTTCTCTTACCCAGGCATGTCCAAGGGACAGCTCCCAGTGTTCTCTTACCCAGGCATGTCCAAGGGACAGCTCCTGGTGTTCTCTTACCCAGGCATGTCCAAGGGACAGCTCCTGGTGTTCTCTTACCCAGGCATGTCCAAGGGACAGCTCCCGGTGTTCTCTTACACAGGCATGTCCAAGGGACAGCTCCCGGTGTTCTCTTACCCAGGCATGCCCAAGGGACAGCTCCCAGTGTTCTCTTACCCAGGCATGTCCAAGGGACAGCTCCCAGTGTTCTCTTACCCAGGCATGTCCAAGGGACAGCTCCCAGTGTTCTCTTACCCAGGCATGTCCAAGGGACAGCTCCCGGTGTTCTCTTACCCAGGCATGTCCAAGGGACAGCTCCTGGTGTTCTCTTACCCAGGCATGTCCAAGGGACAGCTCCTGGTGTTCTCTTACCCAGGCATGTCCAAGGGACAGCTCCCGGTGTTCTCTTACCCAGGCATGCCCAAGGGACAGCTCCTGGTGTTTTCTTACCCAGGCATGTCCAAGGGACAGCTCCCGGTGTTCTCTTACCCAGGCATGTCCAAGGGACAGCTCCCGGTGTTCTCTCCTGTCTACCTGATGAATCTGGGCATCTTGGGGCAATGTAGCAATTGCCTCATGTACACAGACAACCCTCTCCTCCTACCACCCAACACTACAGCCTGTGAAAGATGCACTTATCTAGCCAAACTGGAGGAAAAGCTCTCTCAACCCAAGACTGAACTAGTCAGTCAAGAGGAGAAGGTAAACACTTGCACCACACCACACTCATCACAGTCCCACTAAACCTACACCACCAAAACCCACATATAGATACACAAAAAGATTTGCAGAGGCTCTCAATAATAATCTGTCCAAGCAATAGAGAACTCCAAAGCAGAAACACAAGCAACCTTCACCCCTCAACACAACCCAAAAGACACATAAACCACAGACTCAGTGTGCCACTCAACCACAGCCCATAAGGCAAAACAATGTACCCAACACATTAGTCATAGAGGACTCTATAGTCAGGCACACTGATGTTCCATTCACCAGACTAGACAAGGAGAAAGTTACTGTCAACTGCCTGTCTGGTGCCAGGATCCACCACATAACACACGCACTCAGGTCACTCTACAACAAGTACAAATATGACTCAGTCATTGTCCATGTTGGTGTGAACGACCTGAGATGTACCTTCCTGGACTACATGAAAAGTAACATGGAATAGCTCTCTAATTTTGTAATCCAGGCAGGTATGACCCTAGCCCTGAGTAGCATCCTACCTTCACCCAGAATGACACCACAGTACAAGGACAAAATGATTGACTTCAACAACTGGCTAAGCTTCTGGTGTCATACTAAGGGGATCCAGTATCTGTCTGCCTGGGACGACATGGTCGACAGGCCACGATGCTATGCCAGAGATGGCCTGTACCTGATGCCCCTAGGATTCTGGATACTGGCTAAGGCTCTTGGTGCCCCTATAGTGCCTTTTTTAGGCAAATTCCAAATGACAAACCCACCACCGTAACAGGTACAGGCAAACAAAAATTGAGGGTAATGCTACTCAATGCTAGAAGTCTAAACCTCAAAATGCACTCACTCGAGGCACTCCTTAAAATGGAGAACATAGATATCTATGCTGTGACTGAAACCAGGTTCAAGACTCCAAAGAGCACCCCTGCATTACCAGACTATAAGTCATACCATACCTTTCGGCCATCTAACCTGGACCGGAACACCAAAGGTGGAGGTGTGTCCATGTTCATTAAGGATATCCACACTTCCAGGCTAGTTGCCCAACATAATGCATCCAAAATTATCCAAGTGCAACTAACTCTGGGCAAAACTGCAATCCAAATTGTAGCTTGCTACAGATCCCCCACCATGTCCCAGGACTCCTACTCCTTTTGTCTTGATATACTGGAAAATATTATGGTCCAAGCAAACACCCTAATAATGGGTGATTTCAACTACCCAACCATTAACTGGGAAAACTACTCATATACTAACTCCTTCACTCAAGACTTTCTAGAATTCGTAAATTCCAATGCCCTGGATCAACTTATCTATACCAACATCAGGGGCAGCGATATACTAGACATAGTCATTACCAACATGAGTGACCAGTGTTCCACACCTAAAGTCAACTCTTCATTGGTCAGATCCGACCATAAGCTAATCACCATAGATATCCCCATCCCGCCCCCACCCCCCATTAAGGAAACCACTGTAAACAATTTCTCTAAACCCAACTTCATGCTTTTTAAGACAGAAGTGGCAAACTTCACAACATCCATGCAGATGGGCAATGCAGTTATGACTGCAGAATCCCATACAAATGCACTCTATAAGCACCTACAGGCGTACATGGATCGTGCCATCCCTAACAGAACCAAGATGCTATCCTTCAAAAAAAGGAAGCCTGTCTGGTGGTCCCCAGCTATAAACAAACTCTACAACAGAAGGAAGAAACTGTTGCAGAAGAAAGTAAAATCCCAAGAGTGGAGGAGCTCTCTGGTCAGCCTCAGTAAGAAACTGAGATCCCTCATAAAATCCTCCAAAGCTAGCTATGAAAAGAATATTGCCACTGATTCTAAGGACAACCACAAAGCATTCTATAGCTATGTCAAGACTCTCAATGACAACACCTAGGTCTGCTCTGAGTTACAGCACAATGGCATGAAAATTACAGAACCAACTGATATCACCAACATCCTAGCTGATAGGTTCAGTGCTAACTTTACCCCCTCTCACCTCCTAAAGGGCCCATATCTATACTGGAAGAATGCAGAGCCCCTGCAATCACAACTGTGCAGGTAAAAACTGCACTCTCCAAAGCCAAGAACACAGTTTCCATGGGACCAAACAACATCCCAGGCTGTGTTCTACATGAACTTCAGAATGAACTGGCCTCCCACATAAGCACCATGTTCAGTCATAGCTTCACATCGTGCTTTGTACCCACTGAATGGCACACTGCAACAATTATACTACTCCACAAAGGGGGAGCCACCATGGACTCTGGGAACTATTGCCCTATTAGCCTGACGAGCCTGGTCTGCAAGGCCATGGAACGCATCATCATGGAACTCATAAACAAAGACATAGGTAACCTCCAAACTCTAGACCCCACCCAGTTCAGGTTTGTGAAAGGCAGATCATGCCTTTTGAACCTGACTGAATTCTTTGAAACAGTCACCAAAGCCATAGATGAGGGCAAGGCAGTCCACACAGCCTAAGGCTTTCTTCACCATCCCCCATTCTGGAATTATAGATAAACTCACTAAACTGCGTATAAATTCATACATCACAAGATGGTTTACCAACTGACTCACTGACAGAACCCACACTGTAAAAGTTGCAGACTCCAAATCTAACTTCAAATCAATGACAAGTGGAGTACCACAGGGTTCAGACCTGGGTCCTCTCCTGTTTGATATCTACTTCTCTGAAGTAAGGGCTAACACAGAGAGCTTCTGGCTGATGAAGTTTGCAGATGACTGCAAACTAAGTGCCATAGCTGAGTCCCCAAATGACATGGACATCTTACAGAAGGGCCTCGCTGAGACAGATGCCTGTTGTCAGAGTCATGTCCTCAAGCTAAATGCCAAAAAGTACATTGTCATCCCCTTTGGTAAAAACTCTGTTCCCATGAACTACCACATATTTGGCAGTCCACTTAATGCCGAAGGTATGATAAGAGACCTTGGGACTCAGGTGGACAATAGTCTCTCCTTTGATAATCACATCACCACAGTAGTCAGGAAATCCTTCTACATGGCACACCTCATCACAAAAGGGTTCTCATCCAGAAAAAAAGAGGTCATTGTTCCCCTCTACTCATCTCTCATTAGACCCATTATTGAGTACAACACCCCTTTTGGAATGTACCTCACAAGACATCTGCAACAGCTGGAAAAGTCACAGAAGTATCTCACAAAGAGGATTACAGGCCTCAAACAGATGTCCTATGCTGACTGTCTCAAAAAACTCCAGCTTTACTCCTTAGCGTATCGCCTACTCCGAGGTGATCTCTGCCTAACATACAAAGCTATGTCAAACCCAGAGCTGTTGGACATGCTACACCTAAAGAAATCCCAATCCCTCTGGGATACACACTCTAGGGACCTAATCCTTGTCACTACAATAAATAGAACATGCTGGAGGGATAGATTCCTGTCCCAGAGACTTCCCATACTCTGTAACACGCTACCTATCTATGTCAAGCAAAGTTCCTCATTAGCACTCTTCAAGAAAAATCTTGATGAATGGATGGGAATTAGGAAATTCACCCTGGGGATCACGTCTGTGGCTCTGCTCAACAGGGGCACAGAAAAATAACTTTCTTTGGTGGTGAAAGCCAGGGAACCTTGTTGGCTAGGTTTACATAGGGCCAATAGGCTAGTACCTACCTATGAACCTTTGAACCTATGCCCTGTTTGTATTTATTACCTCTTTCTAAAACAGCATATCAACTGTGGCTGTCTCCTGTTTCCATCATTGCATTGAGGAATTGTCTTCAGTAAACCAAATTGTTGTACCTGTAACAACTGTGACATCTTTAGGCTTAATGTTATCTTCAGACTTTAAATCATAAAGCTGCTTTTTGTAGTCTACAAGCTGTTTTAGTAGATTTCCTATTTGTATCTGCAATTTTCTTCCTCTTATTCTTCTCTTTCAGCTGTTCCCATTAGGGGTCACCACAGCGGATCATCTGTTTCCATTTCTTCCTGTCCTCTGCATCTTGCTTTGTCACACCAACCACCTGCATGTCCTCTCTTACCACCACCATAAACCTTATCTTAGGCCTTCCTCTTTTCCTCTTATGTGGCAGCTCCATCCTTGGCATCCTTTTCCCAATATACCCAGCATCCGTCCTCAGCACACGTCCAAGGCAACACAATCTCACCTCTCTTGCTTTCTCTCCAAACCGTCCAACCTGAGCTGACCCTCTAATATACTGATTCCTAATCCTGTCCATCTTTGTCACACCCAGTGCAAATCTTAACATCTTTAATTCTGTCACATCCAGCTCTGACAATTTTGTCAATGCCACCATCTCCAACCCATATAACATAGCTGATCTAACTACCCTCTTGTAGACCTTCCCTTTCACTCTTACTGGTACCTGTCTGTCACATATCACTCCTGACACTCTACTCCACCCATTCCATCCTGCCTGTACTCTCTTCTTCACCTCTCTTCCACACTCGGCATTACTCTGAACTGTTGATCCCAAGTACTTAAACTCATCCACCTTCACCAACTCTACTCACTACATCTTCACCATTCCTCTATCCTCCCTCTCATTCACACACATATATTCTGTCTTAGACCTGCTGACCTTCATTCCTCTCCTCTCTAGAACATATCTCCACCTCTCCAGGGTCTCCTCAACCTGATCCCTACTCTCACTACAGATCACAATGTCATCTGCAAACATCATAGTTCATGGGGCCTCCAGTCTGAGATCATCTGTCAACCTGTCCATCACCATTGCGAATAAGAAAGGGCTCAGAGGTGATCCTTGATGTAATCCCACTTCCACCTTAAATGCATCCATCACTCCCACCACAGACCTCACCACTGTCACACTACCCTTGTACATATCATGTACCACACTTACATATTTCTCTGCCACTCCCGACTTCCTCATGCAATACCACAACTCCTCTCTAGGCACCCTGTCATATGCTTTCTCTAAGTCCACAAAGACACAATGCAACTCCTCTGACCTCCTCTATATTTCTCCATCAATACTCTCAGAGCAAACATTGCATCTGTAGTACTCTTTCCTGGCATGAAGCCATACTGCTGATCACTAATCATCACCTCCGTTCTTAACCTAGCTTCCATTACTCTTTCCCATAATGTCAAGCTGTGACTGATCAATTTTATCCCTCTGTAGTTACTACAGCTCTGCACATCACCATTATTCTTAAAAATAGGCACCAAAACACTTTTTCTCCACTCCTGGGCATCCTCTGACTTTCCAAGATTTCATTAAACAATCTGGTTAAAAACTCCACTCCCATTTCTCCTAAGCACCTCCATGCTTCCACTGGTATGTCATCTGGACTAACAGCCTTTCCATTTTTCATCCTCTTCATAGCTGTCCTTACTTCCTCCTTGCTAATCTGTTTCACTTCCTGATTCACTATCCCCACATCATCCAACCTTCTCTCTGTCTCATTCTCTTCATTCATCAGCCCCTCAAAGTACTCTTTCCATCTGCTCAACACACTCTCCTTGCTGCAATTTTGCTTTTTCTAAACTGTCTAGCACTCTGTCTGTCTCTTGCTCCAGGTGGAGTTTGAGATTGTTAATCTTTGAATCTGTATCTGACTGGTTGGCAGAAACTGATTTTAAAGCTGCATCTGCATTTTGCAGAATGTCATTAACATTTTTTGTTTTTTCTGTCATGTTATTTAGACTGCCTGTCTAATCATTTTCAGATAGTTGTTTAAATGGTTACATATGTCTAGTAGTCTTGTGACATGTAAAACAAAAATGAAAATATTTGTCACCACAATTTATACATTAATTGAAGTTCTGTATGTTCATAAATACTGATCATAACACTGAATCCATTTACATAGATTCATTTTATTACTTTCACTTGTACCAAATAAAGCTGTGTTACCTTTACTAGCACTACTGACTAGTTTATACCATTGCCTCAAAACAGTCCAGACTTTGCCTGAGGTCTGATTTAAATGTATAGCAACTATCCAAGCAAAACCACAGCTAGTAACAGGCAGAAAGGAAAGGCTCAGCAGTTGTAAAATCTACAGGTTTTATTAAAAGTTAACACTTTCACAGTGTTCATCACCACTTCATCAGACCTGATTAACTTTTGGATTTTACATCTGCTGAGCTTTGCCTTTCTGCCTGTTACTAGCTGTCGTTTTGCTTGGAAGTTTGTTTGGGTCTGCTGCTGGAATACACTCACTGCTTTTGGGTTTTCTGGTTGGTATAGCAACTATATGTGTGCATTTGAAATAAAATCCTTTTTTGTCTTGCCAAAGCCAGAGTCTGCAATAAACAAGACAATAAATATTAGCAGTAGAAGTAACTGCCATGTCTGCTGAACCCTGTGTATTTTGTACCCCCTGTAAATCTTGTTGAGCTTTCTCTAATTGTCTTGTCAGATTAACCCCTGTAGTATGTGCCCTTAGTAAATGTTGTTGGGCTTTATCTGATTGTTGTGTTAAACCAGAAATGTCATTATGTAAAGTCTGAATGCTATGCTGAGTCTTTTCCTCTAGATGGCACTATTGTCCGTTACTAGGGATATTTTGAAAAGCTGTGAAAAACTTTTCTTTAAAAGGTTAATATTAATAACATAGTTCTGCTGTGGCGACCCCTAACTGGGAAAAGCCGAAAGATGCAACAACTTTACTATGTTAGAACTTTATTTTTGTGCATTTGCAAGATTTATTATAAATAACATTTTTATGTAGTCTATTACATTACTGACAATAATTGTCATACATGTGTACTGTATGAGATTGAGGTAAAGCGGAGCCTTAAGACGTTAATGAAAATGTGCAACAGTTTGCATTATATCTGATAAAGGCATGTCAGCAGAAGGTACATTTAACTGTCATGTATGTGAAGAACTAACAAAGCTAGAATCAAACAGATTCTTTGTCAGAATAGGATATACATTATGGTATGACTTACATACTAGACTCCTGTGAAAAGATAGACATAAGTTTGGAAAGTTATTTCCACATTAAAAAAAACAGTTTTTGTGACTGTGAAGCAATTACCACATTGTTGTTTGGAGATGTCTGTAGAGACTTTAGGAATCAAAAATATTATTATGCAGAAGTGGAGAATTATCAGCAGTCATAAGGATATAGGACAGGTATTAGGTGATGCTCCACTATTTGTTAATACTAGGGCTGGTAGTATAAAACCATTATTAGACAAAGATAAAAATGTCATCATTTGTAATAATACTATCAATGCAAATAAAAATAAAGGTACTTATAAATGTAATGGTTGTACCAGTTGTAGGTATATTTATGAAAGTTCCTTTGTGACACTATCTCATTTGAATTTCACTATTTATTTTAATTCTAGATATGGATGTAGCTCTATAGGTGTGGTTTATTTGGCTTTGTGTTCATCCTGTGAAGCATTTTATGTGGGTATGACAATTAGATGTTTAAGAGATAGAATACAAGAAAATTTAAGGGCTATTAAGAAAAGGGATGAAAATAATGCCTTGTTCAAAGATTCTAAGTCTTGTACTAAGTTTAATGTTTCTTTTTATGGTTTTCGAACAGGTCCCTTTGGATAAAACAGGGGGCAATTGTAAGAATCAAGTAGAAAGTACAGAAGTAAGTTGGCAGATAAAATTAGGGGTGGATGTTATACCAGGTTTAAATGAGCATATTAACATCAAATGCTTTTTAGAGAAAAGTAAACCAAAGAGCTACTAATATTGTAGTTCTGTTGTTTTTTCTTTAAGATGTAATTGAAGTTATTGCTTAATTAGTCACATGCTTTATGTATATATTGGATGAGAACTGTGTTATATTTATTCTGATGAAGTGCTTTTATGAAAGCGGAGATTAAAACTTTTGTACGCTAATCCAGCTGCTGTTTTTTCTGTGCTGTTTCTGTGGATTTTTTTATTATTATCTGTGGAAGAATAGTTCATGACTTGTGCTTCCTGCCAATGTTTCTATCTCGGAAAGATTGATAGATAGCTGAAGGAGCAAATTCACAAACATGTTAGTGGTATTAAATTAAAAGATATGAAAAGTCCACTTTCTAAACCGATTATAGAAAATTTAGGTAATCATTTTCATTTTATAGTTTTTAAAAGAGTTGCATGAGAACATTTGATGGGGCGATATTGTTATGTGAACTGAACAGTGTAAATTGAACTAGATAGAAAAGCTGCAGGCTTACAAACCTCCTGGACTTAATGCTAATCTGCCACTTAAGCCCACCATGAAGGGGCAGAAGTTACGTAAAAGGATCTGATTTTCTGCCTGGAAGGGAGTGTCATAAAAGAGATAATTGATTCGCTATATATTTCCTAGAAATACTTGAATGAAGCTTTTAATGGCAGATCTGAAGAAGGGTTCAAAGGAAACCCGAAAGTGCTTATCCTGTTTTTATTTTGTTTTAATAAAGTGGAATTTTATGCTGAACGGCCTGGTGACTGCATTAGTTTTTTATGCATTATTATTATTTAATTGCCATTTCATATTGTCTTCGAGCTTTGTATGTGTTTATAGAGAGAGAGAGAGAGAGAGATACACATATACATATAGCTATAGCTATATCATAGAATCATAGGAGGTTACTAGCCTATTGGCCCTGAGGCCCTTATAAATCTATCTAAGAGTTTAGCCCATATTTAGACAAGTCAGCACCCACAGCCCCTGTCCAGCAGGGATACAGGTGGAATCCCAGGGGTGTATTTTCTATTTCACATCCAGTTATCCAGGTTCTGCTTAAAAAGGGATAATAAGGTACTGTGCTTGACATGGAGAGGGAGTCTATTTCACAAATGGGGAGTCTCTGGGACACAAATCTGTCCCGCCAACAAGTCCTATTGATATCACAGATCAGGTTGAGGTCACATGTACAGGTTGCTCAGGTGGAGCTTGACTTGCAGATATGCAGCAGTCCCATCAAGGCGGGGTCTGAGATTGCTTTGTATGCAGATAGACGTCACCTCTGAGGAATTTGTATAAAACTGAGTAGACGGACAGGGCTTTTAGCCTATCTGTGTAGGGTAGATGTTTGAGGCCCTAGATTCTCCTGGTGAGGAACCTCTGTGGTCTCTCCAGCTACTGCATGTGCTTTGCGAGGTACATGCCAAAGGGGGCATTGTACTCAATAATTAGCCTTATAAGGGAAGAATATAGGGATGTTATGACCTCTTTGTCCCTGGACAATATACCCTTACTTATGAGGTAGGTCATGCAGAAAGCTTTCCATACAACGGAAGCAACATGGTGGTCAAAAGACAGGTTGTTATCAACCTAGGTGCCCATATCCCTCACTACTGATTGTGTACTTAGAACGTTGTTATTAATGTGATAATATGTGGGGATGTCACTCTCCCCAAACGGGATGATGATGCATTTTTTAGCATACAGCTTGAGGCCATGTTTCTGGCACCAGTCATTTGTTTGGATGAGACCCTGTTGGAGGACGTCCGCATCACTTGGGGGAATTGATGACTGCATCATCTGCAAACTTGGTCAGCCATAGCCTGCTGGTTTTGGCCTGGACCTCAGAGAAGTAAATCCCAAATAACAGAGGCCCCAATATTGATCCATGAGGTATGCCTCTCATTATGGTTCTACTGCTTGAGGTGGCTTCCCCTATTTTGATTAGGTGGGTTCTATCAGAGATCCAGTTTGCTACCCATCTGGTAACATATGGGAACATATGGCTTCATGCCTAGTTGAGACAGTTTATCTACTATTCCTGAGTGGGGAATAATGTAGAAGGCTTTGGCCAGGTCGAGTTAGGCGGTGTGCACCGTCTTCCCCTCGTACATTGTTTTTAGTGATTGTCTCAAAGAAGTTGACCAGATTTAGCAGACATGACCTCCTCTTGACAAAACCAAACTGTGTGGGGTCGAGTGTTTGGAGGTTGTCAATGTTCCTGTCAATGAGGTCCATGATAATCCATTCTATGGCCTTGCAGCTCAGGCTCTTGATGCTGATGAGTGTATAATTTCCTGGATCGGTGGATGCTCCACCTTTGTGTAAAGGGATGACAGTGGCTGTCCTACAATCAACTGGGATAAAGCCAGTATTCAGGCTTTGGTTGAATAGGGTGCCTAATGGTGCTGCAAGTTCATGCCTGAGTTCATGTAGGATGCAGCCTGGAATGTCATCGAGTCCCATGGAGGCTGTTTTGTTTTGCCTTTGAGAGGGCAGTGATGACCTTTTCCCTAGAGATAAGGGGTGGGGGGCAGGTACTGGGGATGTTGATTTACTGATGGGGGGACAGAGGAGAGAAGTTTTCGCTGAATCTGTCAGCCAGTAGATTGGCTACATCTACAGCATTTGTGTATGTGGTTTCCTTGACCACCAGTTCTGAACAGATCTGGGTTCTTCCTTTGAGATTGCGGTCATATGTGAAGAAGGCCTTATGATTGTCTCTAGCAGATGTGACCAATTTGGACTCGAAGTTGGTTTTAGATGATTTCACTAGTGCTTTTATTTGCTTGTTCAGGCTAAGGAGAAATTGCTTCCAACTGGGCACCTGCTCTTTCTTGGTCCTGGAGAGCAATTTTTTCCTTTTGTTATATAGTTTATTTATTGCAGATGTCCACCAGACAGGTTTACTCTTCCTTGAGGAGGATAATTTTGTCTTGTCAGGTATTCCTGATTCCATGTATCTATATAACTGCTCGTATAGTACTTTGGTGTAGATTTGGACATTGGTGCCAGTTCTTACAGTGAGGGAGGTGGCTGTGAAGCTGTTTATACCATGTCTCAGGAGGTTGTAATCAGCTTTGGAGAAGTTTTTTTGTTTGACCATAGCTAGAGGGGTCAGGGTAGATGGTGACTTTGAAAGTGACCACTTTATGGTTAGATCTTACCAGCGAGGATGATACTGTAGGAGTGCTACAGTGGTTACTCATATTGGTTAATACTAAGTCCAAGAAATTATCACCTCTTGTGGGGGTATTGACTAGCTGATTCAAGGCATTTGCATTGATAATTTTAAGGAATCCCTGGGCATTTGCATTCTGGCATGAGTAATTTTTCCAATCTATGGTTGGGTAATTAAAGTCACCCAGGATCAGGGGAATGGGTTGAACCTGGATAGATTTGAAGAGGTCCAGATAGGTGGAGTGGGAATTTTGATTCAAATTTGGGGGCCTATAGCTAGCTATAATTTGAAAAGGGGTCTTGTCAATGGCTAACTACAGCTTTAGTGTCTCCTGTGTGTCATACTGTTTGACCAGCCTGAAGTTGTGTGTGTCTTTAATATATATTGAAACTTCACCTCCTTTGGCTTTGCTGCTCACATTATGGGGTCTGAATGTATGCTAGGATGAATAACCAGGTAAGGCTGCAGTGCTCTCCACAGCTTTGAACCAGGTTTCTATGACTGCACAAATGTCACATCATCCAGGATTAAGAATGCTTGCAATAACTGCAGTTTCATGTTTAGACTCCTAGTGTTTAACAGCATAACCTTTAATTTGCGTTTTGTTGAAATGTTTATGTTGGTAGTATTGATCTCATGAGTTTTCCTAAAAAAGGCACTGTGGGGGAGACAACGTCCTTTGCCAGAAGCCTGAAGTCCAAGTGAGACAGATGCAGGCCATCTTTAGCAAAGCATTGTGGTCTGTCGATCATATCTTCCCAGGCTGTCAGGCAATGGATCTCCCTGGAATGACACCAGAAGCTAAGCCAATTATTAAAGTCAATCATTTTCTGTTTGTATTGAGGCATCATTCTGGGTGACGGTAGAATGCTGCTTAAGGCTAGGGACATACCTGCTTAAGACACATATTTAGTGAGCTTAGTCATGTCTCTCTTCATATAGTCTAGGGAGGTACATCTCAAGTCGTTCACACTGACATGAACTATGACAGAGTCATAACAGTACCTGTTGTTGAAAGACTTGAGTGCGTGTGTGATATAGTGGATTTTGGCACCTGACAAACAAATAACCATGACTTTCTCATTATACAGCCTGGTGAGATGCACATATGTTGGGTTTATGGTTAGGCCTTAGTGATTGTGAGACACTGGTGTGTGGACTATGCATGGTATGTGGTGTGGAGGGTTGTGAAGTTCTAAGTATTTTTGCCTCTGAGGTCTCCTTTGTTTGGGTTTGCTTTTGTTGAGAACCTCCACATATGTGGGTGTGTGATGTAAAGTTGTGGGTGGTGTTTGAAGGGTCTATGTTAAAAGAACGACTGATCATAATGTTGAGTACAACATACTCGACACACTATGGCTGAATGTTCAAAACCTCGAAACATTAAAACCATGAAATAAACAAAATCAAAAGATTTTGTTTGTCACACACCTTCCCTACACTAATATACAAAACACACACATACAACCAATGCATACAAATCCTTACACACTCACATTATTCAAATAGTTACACACCTACACAAACACACCTACTTTTAAAAGAAAATGGGGGGGCTGTGCCCCCCACCCCCCTAACTAAATATACCAACTCCGAGATCGCTGTACATTAGGGAAAGGGCAATTTCCTGGTAATTGCAAAGTGACTTCTTACACAAGCGATTACTGGGAAATTGCCCTTTCCCCAATGTACAGCAATCTCGGAGTTGGTATATTAAACAAAGCAGCATCTTACCTAGCCATTCCGAACAGTGTAGCATGTCTACGTCACACGCTACACTCACTAGGATGGCCGACCAAAACATTTCAGAACTCCAAATTTCGACATTTGGAGTCTCTGATTACATGAACGTTTGATCAAAGTTTGTCGGGTATGTTGTACTCGACATTTTGATCATTCATTCATGTAACATATACCCATGCTTGAAGTGTAGTGATTGTGTTGACAACCTTCTCAGTGCCAGATATACTGGCTTGTGAGGGAGAGAGAGCATAGACTCTAGCTTCTTTATGTAATTGCATCTCTCACAAATTGTGGTCCTAGGTGGTAGTAGTAGATGGCTGTCCATGTACATGAAGCAGTTGCTACACTGTCTCAGGATGCCCATATCAACCAGGCTGGCATTAGAAACCGTAGGAAATTGTTCATCCATATTTGTCAGAATCTGAGGGAGAGAGGCCACGGAGAGCTAAGGGGTAGGCCTAAAGTCCAAGTGCTTAAACCAAAACTAAGAGGCTTAGAATAACACTTAAGATTTAAACAGGCTAAACACAAGCAGTAATAAATGTAGTAGAGAAGATGCAATTGAACACATTAGAGAACAAGTAGCAGAAAAACCAAGATGAACTACTAGAATAGGATGAGGAAACACAAATATTGTAAAAGCAGCTGAATAAAGTTTTTTTTTTGGTAAAGTGAAAAGGGGAACAGAGAAAATTCAAGGATAAGAAACTAAGGGGTGGACTTCCCAAATGTTCTCTCTGTATTAGGTAGAATGAGTAATGACACTGGACTGGGAGGAGTGTCCCAGATCAAATTTACAGTAGGGGCGGGCAACTGCAAAGCTACCAAGTATAAGACACCAATAGGAAGGGAGGGTGGCAAACTATGCTACAGCTATTAGCTACACTATTGTAGGCAGAAAACACTACAGAAAAGTTTATAACAGCAGAAAAAACGTCAGTGAGACATTAAATTAAAGTTTTAAACAGATAAAGGGGCAAGGAGATTCTAGAGAATCATTTTAACTGTAAACAAATCCGGTATATGATACACTCCTTGGCAGGAAATCAGAACAAACAGATACTTAACAAATGGAAAAATGTTCCAGATAATACCTTTCACACAGTGAAACTAACTAAAAAAGCTTTACAGTGTGACCATAACAAAAGTGATTTAACAGGCTCTGTAAGGAAGACAATTTGGGTCTATATTATAAGCACGAAAACACTAAACTGCAAACGTTCACGGTAATCGAACTTGCTATTGTGGAGGGCTGTGCCCCCCACACCCCCTGCTAACTATATATTCTAACTCCGAGGTCACACTACAGTGAGGAAAGGGCAAATATCCCACCCCTCACTGTAACACAACCCCACAATCACACTTTCGATTCCCAGCATTTTCGCTTATGTGAGCGTTCGCAGTTTAGTCTTTTAGTGCTTCTGATATAGACCTGGCAATTTTAGTACAGTAGTGCAGATTAGTTTATAGCAATAAAATACAGAAAAAATAGTAGGCAGCAGACAATAAAAAGTGCTATAAATGGTTAGAATGTGCAATAACTAGTAAAAACAAGCAAAAAAAAAAACAGGATACTTATTGTTATATATCACAGATTAGTGTTGTGGTCAGTGCCCCTCCTCTGTTCAGCTCAGTGTGAATAAACAGAATTCCTCTCAAAGGCAGGGTCGAAACACCAGAAGGTACAACCTGAAACATTTTAAAAAAAGCTCAGCCAACCTTCACCAGCCAGTGCTCAATCAACACAATCCTCTCACTAAAGTGAAGAAAGGCTACTGCTAATCCAAGATGACCTGGAACATGTGCTCCGGACAATCAGCCACTGCAAAAACAAAAAACAAACAGGCCCAGAGACAGCAAACCTGAACTGGGACTATGCTACAGCTACTAGCTACACTATTTTAGGCAGAAAACACAAAAGAGATGCTTATCACAGCAGAAACACAGCAGTGAGACACTGAATGAAAGTTTTAAACAGATAAGGGACAGGGAAATCTTAGAAAATGCTTTCAAATGCAAACAAACCAGTTATATGATACACTCCTTAGCAGGAAATCAGAACAAGCAAACAGATACATAACAAATGGGGAAAAATCCAGTTAATTCCTTTCACACAGTGAAACTAGCTAAAAAGATTTACAAACAGTGTGACAGTAACAAAAGTGATTTAACAGGCCCTGTAAGGCAGACACTTTCAGTACAATAGTGCAGATTAATTTATAGCAACAAAATACAGTAAAAAAATAGGAAGAAGCAGACAATAAAATAATGCTATAAATGGTTAGAATATGCAATAACTAGTAAAAATAAGCAAAAAAAAAAAAAACAGAATACTTATTGTTATATATCACAGATCAGAGGTGTGGGCAGTGCTCCTCCTCCATTCAGCTCAGTGTGAATAAACAGAATTCCCCTCAAAGGCAGTGCATAAATACCAGAAGGTACAACCTGAAACAACTTATAAAAATCTCAACATGACCAATGAGTGCTTACTCCAAGCCATAGACCAGCCAGCCTTCACCAGCCAATGGCCAATCAACACAATAATCTCACTAAAGTGAGGACAGGCTTCTGCTAATCCAAGATAGCCTGGAACATGTGCTCAGAACAAACAACCACTGCAAACAAACAAATAGGCTCAGAGCCAATAAACCTGAACTGGGACTATGGTACAGCTACTAGCTATACCAGTTTAGGTAAAAACCACTATAGAAATGTTTATCAAAGCACAAAAACAGCAGTGAGACACTAAATGAAAGCTTCAAATAGATAAAGGAGCAAGGATACTCTACAGAATGCTTTTAACTGCAGACAAATCAGTTACATGATACACTCCTTGGCAGGAAATCAGAACAGACAAACAGATGCTTAACAAATGGAAAAAATGTCCAGTTAATTCCTTTCACACAGTGAAACTAGCTACAAAGGTTTTATAAACAGTGTAACAGCAGCAAATAGTGATTTAATAGGCCATGTAAGGCAGACATTTCAATACAATAGTGCAGGTTAGAATATAGCAATAAAATACAGTAAAAACTAGTAGGCAGCAGAGAATAAAAAGTGCTATAAATGGTTAGAATATGCAAAACTAGTGCAATAACTAGTAAAAATAATGAAAAAAACAGGATACTTATTGTTATATGTCACAGATCAGAGTTGTGGTCAGTGCCCCTCCTCTTTTCAGCTCACTGTGGATAAACAGAATTCCTCTCGAAGGCAGGGCCTAAATACCAGAAGGTACAACCTGAAACAACTTAAAAAAGCTCAAAATGACCAATAAGTGCTTACTCCAAGCATAGGCAAGCCAACCTTCACCAGCCAGTGGCCAATCAACACAATCATCTCACTAAAGTGAAGAAAGGGTTCTGCTAATCCAAGATGGTCTGGAACATGATTCAGAACAAACAGCCACTGCAAACAAGCAAACAAGACAAGATACAGCAAATCTGAATTGGGACTATGCTACAGCTACCAGCTAGACTATTTTAGGCAGAAAACACTACAGAAATATTTATCACAGCAGAAAAGCAGCAGTGTGACACTAAATAAAAGTTTTAAACAGATAATGAGGTAAGAAAACTCTTGAGAATGCTTTTAACTGCAAGCAAATCAGTTATATGATACACCCCTTGGCAGGAAGTGAGAACAGACAAACAGATGCTTAACAAATGGAAAAATTGTCCAGTTAATACTTTTCACACAGAGTGAATCTAGCTGAAAAAGCTTTAGAAACTCTGTGATGGTAACAAAAGTGATTTAATGGTTTACTATCAAAATTTCAAACCGTCCTCCGTCGACTGTACTATCGTCGAACACGGAAGTTCAAAAATGGTAATATCGATGTCAAAAAAACAATCTAGGAATGGGTTTTAACATGGGTCGAGGTAGGTGTTCAGTATTATTCCGAACTACAAACATCTCCCCTACCTCGACCCATGTTAAAACCCGTTCCTAGATTGTTTTTTTTACATCAATATTACCATTTTCGAACTTCCGTGTTCGACGATAGTACAGTCGATGGAGTACAGTTTGAAATTTTGATAGTAAACCGATTTAAAAGGCCATGTAAGGCAGACAATTTCAGTAAAATAGTGCAGATTAGTTTATAACAATAAAATACAATAAAAAATATTAGGAAGCAGAGAATAAAAAAGTTCTATAAATGATTAGAATATGCAATAACTACTTAAAATAAGCAAAAAACAGGATACTTATTGCTATATATCACAAATCAGAGTTGTGGTCAGTCCCCTTCCTCCATTCAGCTCAGTGTGAATAAACAGAATTCCTCTCAAAGGCAGTGCCTAAATATCAGAAGGTACAACCTGAAACAACTTAAAAATGTTCAAAATGACCAATGAGTGCTTACTCCAAGCATAGGCAAGCCAACCTTCACAGGCCAGTGGCCAATCAACACAATCCTGTCACTAAAGTGCAGAAAGGCTTCTGCTAATCCAAAATGGCCTGGAACATGGCTCAGAAAAAACAGCTACTGCAAACAAGCAAGCAGGACAAGAGACAGCAATCCTGAATTGGGGCTATGCTACAGCTACCAGCTACATGATTTTAGGCACAAAGTACTACATAAATGTTTATCACAGCATAAAAACAGCAGTGTGACACTAAATGAACGTTTTAAACAGATAATGGAGCAAGGGGACTCTAGAGAATCCTTTTAACTGAAAGCAAATCAGTTATATGATACACTTCTTGGCAGGAAATCAGAACAGACAAACTGATGCTTAACAAATGGAAAACATTTCCAGTTAATACCTTTCACACAGAGTGAAACTTGCTGAAAAAGCTTTAGAAACACTGTGATGGTAACAAAAGTGATTAACAGTTCCTGTAAGGTAGGCAATTTCAGTACAATAGTGCAGATTAGTTTATAGCAATAAAATACAGTAAAAAATAGGCAGCAGACAAAAAAGGTGCTATAAATGGTTATAATATGCAATAACTAGTAAAAATATGCAAAAAAGCATATTTATTGTAATATATCACATGTTAGAGTTGTGGTCAGTGCTCCTCCTCCATTCAGTTCAGTGTGAATAAACAGAATTCCTCTCAAAGGCAGGGCTTAAATACCAGAATATGCAATATCAATCTACTTTAAAAAAGCTCAAAAGGACCAATGAGTGCTTACTTCAAGCCCTGGACCAGCCAATTTTCACCAGCCAGTGGCCAATCAGCACAATCCTATCACTAAAGTGAAGAAAGGCTTCTGCTACTCTATAATGGCCTGGAATATGTGCTCAGAACAAGCAACCACTGCAAACAACAAACAGGCCCAAAGACAGTAAGCCTTAACATGCTACAGCTACTAGCTACACTATTGTAGGCAGAAACCACTATAGAGATGTTTATCACACTAGAAAAACAGCAGCGAGACACTAAATGAAAGTCTTAAACAGATAAAGGGGCAATGAGACTCTAGGGAACGTGTTTAACTGTAAACAAATTAGTTATATGATACACTTCTTAGCAGGAAATCAGAACAAGCAAACAAATGCTTAACAAATGGGGAAAAATCCAGTTAATATCTTTCACACAATGAAACTAGCTAAAAAGCTTTACAAACAGTGTGACCGTAACAAAAGTGATTTAACCAACCCTGTAAGGCAGACACTTTCAGTACAATAGTGCAGATTAATTTATAGCAACAAAATACAGTAACAAATAGGAAGCAGACAATAAAATAATGCTATAAATGGTTAGAATATGCAATAACTAGTAAAAATAAGCAAAAAAAAAAAACAGGATACTTATATATCACAGATCAGAGGTGTGGGCAGTGCCCCTCCTCCATTCAGCTCAGTGTGAATAAACAGAATTCCCCTCAAAGACAGTGCATAAATACCAGAAGGTACAACCTGAAACAACTTATAAAATTCTCAACATGACCAATGAGTGCTTACTCCAAGCCATAGACCAGCCAGCCTTCACCAGCCAATGGCCAATCAACACAATAATCTCACTAAAGTGAGGAAAGCCTTCTGCTAATCCAAGATAGCCTGGAACATGTGCTCAGAACAAACAACCACTGCAAACAAACAAATAGGCTCAGAGCCAATAAACCTGAACTGGGACTATGGTACAGCTACTAGCTATACCAGTTTAGGTAAAAAACACTATATAAATGTTTATCACAGCACAAAAACAGCAGTGAGACACTAAATGAAAGCTTCAAATAGATAAAGGAGCAAGGAGACTCTACAGAATGCTTTTAACAGCAGACAAATCAGTTACATGATACACTCCTTGGCAGGAAATCAGAACAAACAAACAGATGCTTAACAAATGGAAAAATGTCCAGTTAATTCCTTTCACACAGTGAAACTAGCTACAATGGTTTTATAAACAGTGTAACAGCAGCAAAAAGTGATTTAATAGGCCATGTAAGGCAGACATTTCAATACAATAGTGCAGGTTAGAATATAGCAATAAAATACAGTAAAAACTAGTAGGCAGCAGAGAATAAAAAGTGCTATAAATGGTTAGAATATGCAAAACTAATGCAATAACTAGTAAAATAATGAAAAAAAACAGGATACTTATTGTTATATGTCACAGATCAGAGTTGTGGTCAGTGCCCCTCCTCTTTTCAGCTCACTGTGGATAAACAGAATTCCTCTCGAAGGCAGGGCCTAAATACCAGAAGGTACAACCTGAAACAACTTAAAAAAGCTCAAAATGACCAATAAGTGCTTACTCCAAGCATAGGCAAGCCAACCTTCACCAGCCAGTGGCCAATCAACACAATCATCTCACTAAAGTGAAGAAAGGGTTCTGCTAATCTAAGATGGTCTGGAACATGATTCATAACAAACAGCCACTGCAAACAAGCAAACAAGACAAGAGACAGCAAATCTTAACTGGGACTATGCTACAGCTACCAGCTAGACTATTTTAGGCAGAAAACACTACAGAAATGTTTATCACAGCAGAAAAGCAGCAGTGTGACACTAAATAAAAGTTTTAAATAGATAATGAGGTAAGAAAACTCTTGAGAATGCTTTTAACTGCAAGCAAATCAGTTATATGATACACCCCTTGGCAGGAAATGAGAACAGACAAACAGATGCTTAACAAATGGAAAAAATGTCCAGTTAATACCTTTCACACAGAGTGAATCTAGCTGTAAAAGCTTTAGAAACACTGTGATGGTAACAAAAGTGATTTAACAGTTTACTATCAAAATTTCAAACCGTACTCCGTCGACTGTATTATCGTCGAACACGGAAGTTCGAAAACGGTAATATCGATGTCAAAAAAACTATCTAGGAATGGGTTTTAACATGGGTCGAGGTAGGTGTTCAGTATTATTACGAACTACAAACATCTCCCCTACCTCGACCCATGTTAAAACCCATTCCTAGATTGTTTTTTTGACATCGATATTACCGTTTTCGAACTTCCGTGTTCGACGATAGTACAGTCGACGGAGTACGGTTTGAAATTTTGATAGTAAACCGATTTAACAGGCCATGTAAGGCAGACAATTTCAGTAAAATAGTGCAGATTAGTTTATAACAAAAAATACAATAAAAAATATTAGGAAGCAGAGAATAAAAAAGTTCTATAAATGACTAGAATATGCAATAACTACTTAAAATAAGCAAAAAACAGGATACTTATTGCTATATATCACAAATCAGAGTTGTGGTCAGTCCCCTTCCTCCATTCAGCTCAGTGTGAATAAACAGAATTCCTCTCAAAGGCAGTGCCTAAATATCAGAAGGTACAACCTGAAACAACTTAAAAATGTTCAAAATGACCAATGAGTGCTTACTCCAAGCATAGGCAAGACAACCTTCACAGGCCAGTGGCCAATCAACACAATCCTGTCACTAAAGTGCAGAAAGGCTTCTGCTAATCCAAAATGGCCTGGAACATGGCTTAGAAAAAACAGCTACTGCAAACAAGCAAGCAGGACAAGAGACAGCAATCCTGAATTGGGGCTATGCTACAGCTACCAACTACATGATTTTAGGCACAAAGTACTACATAAATGTTTATCACAGCAGAAAAACAGCAGTGTGACACTAAATGAAAGTTTTAAACAGATAATGGAGCAAGGAGACTCTAGAGAATCCTTTTAACTGCAAGCAAATCAGTTATATGATACACTCCTTGGCAGGAAATCAGAACAGACAAACTGATGCTTAACAAATGGAAAACATTTCCAGTTAATACCTTTCACACAGAGTGAAACTAGCTGAAAAAGCTTTAGAAACACTGTGATGGTAACAAAAGTGATTAACAGTTCCTGTAAGGTAGGCAATTTCAGTACAATAGTGCAGATTAGTTTATAGCAATAGAATACAGTAAAAAATAGGCAGCAGACAATAAAAGGTGCTATACATGGTTATAATATGCGATAACTAGTAAAAATATGCAAAAAAGCATATTTATTGTAATATATCACAGGTTAGAGTTGTGGTCAGTGCTCCTCCTCCATTCAGTTCAGTGTGAATAAACAGAATTCCTCTCAAAGGCAGGGCTTAAATACCAGAATATACAATGTCAATCTACTTTAAAAAAGCTCAAAAGGACCAATGAGTGCTTACTTCAAGCCCTGGACCAGCCAATTGTCACCAGCCAGTGGCCAATCAGCACAATCATATCACTAAAGTGAAGAAATGCTTCTGCTACTCTGTAATGGCCTGGAATATGTGCTCAGAACAAGCAACCACTGCAAACAACAAACAGGCCCAAAGACAGTAAACCTTAACATGCTACAGCTACTAGCTACACTGTTGTAGGCAGAAAACACTATAGAGATGTTTATCACACTAGAAAAACAGCAGTGAGACGCTAAATTAATGTTTTAAACAGATAAAGGGGCAATGAGACTCTAGGGAACGTGTTTGACTATAAACAAATTAGTTATATGATACACTTCTTAGCAGGAAATCAGAACAAGCAAACAGATGCTTAACAAATGGGGAAAAATCCAGTTAATATTTTTCACACAGTGAAACTAGCTAAAAAGCTTTACAAACAGTGTGACAGTAACAAAAGTGATTTAACCAGCCCTGTAAGGCAGACACTTTCAGTACAATAGTGCAGATTAATTTATAGCAAAAAAATACAGTAAAAAATAGGAGGAAGCAGACAATAAAATAATGCTATAAATGGTTAGAATATGCAATAACTAATAAAAATAAGCAAAAAAAAAAACAGGATACTTATATATCACAGATCAGACGTGTGGACAGTGCCCCTCCTCCATTCAGCTCAGTGTGAATAAACAGAATTCCTCTCAAAGGCAGGGTGCAAATAACAGAAGGTACAACCTGAAACAACTTATAAAAATATCAAAAGGACCAATGAGTGCTTACTCCAAGCCATAGACTTGCCAACCTTCACCAGCCAGTGGCCAATCAACACAATCATCTCACTAAAGTGAGGAAAGGCTTCTGCTAATCCAATATGACCTGGAGCATGTGTTCAGAACAAACACACACTGCAAACAAACAAACAGGCCCAGAGACAGCAAATTGAACAGGGACTATGCTACAGCTACTAGTTACACTATTTTATGCAGAAAGCACTACATAAATGTTTATTACAGAAGAAAAACAGCAGTGAGATACAAAATTAAAGTTTTAAACAGATAACGGGACACAGAGATTCTACAGAATGCTTTTAACTGCAAACAAATCAGTTACATGATACATTCATTGGCAGGAAATCGAACAAACGGACAGATGCTTAACAAATGGAAAAATTTTCCAGTTAATACCTTTTATACAGTTAAACTAGCTAAAAAAGCTTTACAAACAATGTTACAGTAACAAAAGTGACTTAACAGGCCCTGTAAGGCAGACAGTTTCAGTACAATAGGGCAGATAAGTTTACAGCAATAAAATACAGTAAAATAGTAGGCAGCAGACAATACAAAGTGCTATAAATGGTTAGAATATGGAATAACTAGTAAAAATAAGCAGAAAAACTGGATACTTATTGTTATATGTCACATATCAGAGTTGTGGTCAGTGGCCCTCCTCTGTTCAGTTCAATGTGAATAAACAGAATTCCTCTCAGAGGCAAGGCCTAAATACCAGAAGACACAACCTGAAACAACTTAAAAAAAGCACAAAAGGAACAATGAGTACTTACTCTAAGCATAGATCAGCCAACCTTCACTAGCCAGTGGCCAATCAACACAATCCTCACACTAAATTGAAGAAAGGCTTCTGCTAATCCAAGATGGTCTGGAACATGTGCGCAGAACAAACAGCCACTGCAAACAAACAAATAGGCCCAGAGCCAATAAACCTGAACTGGGACTATGGTACAGCTACTAGCTATACCAGTGTAGGCAAAAACCACTACAGAAATGTTTATCACAGCACAAAAACAGCAGTGAAACACTAAATGAAAGCTTCAAATAGATAAAGGAGCAAGGAGACTCTACAGAATGCTTTTAACTGCAGACAAATCAGTTATATGATACACTCTTTGGCAGGAAATCAGAACAAACAAACAGATGCTTAACAAATGGAAAAATGTCCAGTTAATTCCTTTCACACAGTGAAACTAGCTACAAAGGTTTTACAAACAGTGTAACAGTAGCAAAAAGTGATTTAACAGGCCTTGTAAGGCAGACATTTCAATACAATAGTGCAGGTTAGAATATAGCAATAAAATACAGTAAAAACTAGTAGGCAGCAGAGAATAAAAAGTGCTATAAATAGTTAGAATATACAATAACCAGTGCAATAACTAGTAAAAATAACCAAAAAAACAGGATACTTATTGTTATATGTCACAGATCAGAGTTGTGGTCAGTGCCCATCCTCCTTTCAGCTCAGTGTGGATAAACAGAATTCCTCTCCAAGGCAGGGCCTAAATACCAGAAGGTACAACCTGAAACAACTTACAAAAAGCTCAGAACAACCAATTAGTGCTTACTCCAAGCATAAGCAAGCCAACCTTTACCAGCCAGTGGCCAATCAACATAATCATCTCACTAAAGTGAAGAAAGGGTTTTGCTAATCCAAGATGGTCTGGAACATGGTTCAGAACAAACAGCCACTGCAAACAAGCAAACAAGACAGGAGACAGCAAACCTGAATTGGGACTATGCTACTACCAGCTACACTATTTTAGGCACAAAGCACTACAGAAATGTTTATCACAGCAGAAAAACAGCAGTGTGACACTAAATGAAAGTTTTAAACAGATAATGGAGCAAGGGGACTCTAGAGAATGCTTTTAACTGCAAGTAAATCAGTTATATGATACACCCCTTGGCAGGAAATCAGGTCAGACAAACAGATGCTTAACAAATGGAAAAAATGTCCAGTTAATACCTTTTGCACAGAGTGAAACTAGCTGAAAAAGCTTTAGAAACACTGTGATGGTAACAAAAGTGATTTAACAGGCCGTCTAAGGCAGGTGATTTCAGTACAATAGTGCAGATTAGTTTATAGCAATAAAATACATTAAAAAATAGTAGGCAGCAGACAATACAAAGTGCTATAAATGGTTAGAATATACAATAACTAGTAAAAATATGCAAAAAACAGCATATTTAGTATAATATATCACAGGTTAAAGTTGTGGTCAGTGCTCCTCTTCCATTCAGTTCAGTGTGAATAAACAGAATTCCTCTGAAAAGCAGGGCTTAAATACCATAATATACAACATCAATCTACTTTAAAAACGCTGAAAAGGACCAATGAGTACTTACTCCAAGCCCTGGACCAGCCATCCTTCACCAGCCAGTGGCCAATCAGCACAATCCTATCACTACAGTGAAGAAAGACTTCTGCTAATCTATGATGGCCTGGAATATGTGCTCAGAACAAGCAGCCACTAGCTACACTATTTTAGGCAGAAAGCACTACAGAGATGTTTATCACACTAGAAAAACAGCAGTGAGACACTAAATGAAAGTTTTAAACAGATAAGGATGCAATGAGACTCTAAAGAATGTGTTTAACTGCAAACAAATCAGTTATATGATACACTCCTTGGCAAGAAATCAAAACAAACAAACAGATGCTTAACAAATGGAAACATTTTCCAGTTAATACCTTTCACAAAGTGACACATTCCTTGGCAGAAAATCAGAACAAACAAACAGATGCTTAACGAATGGAAACATTTTCCAGTTAATACCTTCCACACAGTGAAACTAGCTAAAAAAGCTTTACAAACAGTGGACAGTAACAAAAGTGATTTAACAGGCCCCGCAAGGCAGTACAATTGTGCAGATTAGTTTATAGCAATATAATACAGCAAAAATAGTAGGCAGCAGATAACAAAAAAGTGCTATAAATGGTTAGAATATGCAATAACTAGTCAAAATAAGCAAAAAAAGGATACTTATTGTTATATATCCCAGATCAGAGTTGTGGTCAGTGCCCCTCCTCCGTTCAGCTCAGTGTGAATAAACAGAATTCCTCTCAAAGGCAGGGCCTAAGCACCAGAAGGTACAACCTGAAACAACTAAAAAAAGCACAACAAGAACAATGAGTGCTTATTTCAAGCCGTAGACTAGCCAACCTTTACCAGCCAGTGGCCAATCAACACAATCCTCTCACTAAAGTAAAGAAAGGCTTCTGCTAATCCATGATGGCCTGGAATATGTGCTCAGAACAAACAGCCGCTGCAAACAACAAACAGGCCCAGAGACAGCAAACCTTAACTGGGACTATGCTACAGCTACTAGCTACACTATTTTAGGCAGAAAGCGCTCCATAAATGTTTATTACAGCAGAAAATCAGCAGTGGAACACTAAATGAATGTTTTAAACAGATAAAGGAGCAATGATACTCTAGAGAATGCTTTTAACTATAAACAAATTAGTTATATGATACACTCATTGGCAGGAGATTAGAACAAACAAAACAAATGCTTAACAAATGGAAAAAAAAATTCCAGTCAATACCTTTCACACAGTGAAACTTGCTAAAAAGGCTTTACAAACAATGGACAGTAACAAAAGTGATTTAACAGGAGCTGTAAGGCAGACAATCTTGGTACAATTGTACAGATTAGTTTATAGCAATATAATACAGCACAAATAGTAGGCAGCATATAACAAAAAAGTGCTATAAATGGTTAGAATATGCAATAACGAGTAAAAATAAGCAAAAAAGGATATTATTGTTATATATCACAGATAACAGTGGTGGTCAGTGCCCCTCCTCCGTTCAGTGCAGTGTGAATAAACAGAATTCCTCTCAAAGGAAGGGCCTAAATACCAGAAGGTACAACCTGAAACAACTTAAGAAAAGCTTAAAAGGACCAATGAGTGCTTACTCCAAGCCCTAGACTAAGCCAACCTTCACCAGCCAGTGGCCAATCAACACAATCCTATCACTAAAGTGAAGAAAGGCTTCTGATAATCCAAGATGGCCTGGAACATGTGCTCAGAACAAAGAGTCATTGCAAAGAATCAAACAGGCCCAGAGACAGCAAACCTGAACTTGGACTGTGCTACACCTACTAGGTACACTATTTTAGGCAGAAAGCACTACAGAAATGTTTAATCACAGCACAAAAACAGCAGTGAGACACTAAATGAAAGCTTTAAAGCAAGGAGACTCTAGAGGATGCTTTTAACTGCAAAAAAATCAGTTATATGATACACTCCTTGGCAGGAAATCAGAACAAACAAACAGATGCTAAACAAATGGAAAAAATTCCAGTTAATACCGTTCACAAAGTGTAACTAGCTAAAAAAGCTTTACAAACAGTGTGACAGTAACAAAAGTGATTTGACAGACCCTGTAAGGCAGACAATTTCAGTATAATAGTGCAGATTAGTTTATAGCAGTAAAATGCAGTAAAAAATAGAAGGCAGCAGGGACAAAAGAGCTATAAATAGTTAGAATATGCAATAACTAGTAAGAATAAGCAAAAACATAGGATACTTATTGTTATGTATCACAGATCAGAGTTGTGGTTAGTGCCCCTCCTCCATTTGGTTCATTGTGAATAAACAGAATTCCTCTCAAAGGCAGGGCCTAAATATCAGAAAGTGCAACCTTAGACAACTTAAAAAAAGCTGAAAAGGACCAATGAGTGCTTACTCCAAGCCCTAAACCAGCCATACATCACTAGCCAGTGGCCAGTCAAGACAATCCTCTCACTAAAGTGAAGAATGACTTCTGCTAATTCAAGTGCTCAGAACAAATAGCTACTTCAAGCAAACAGCAGTGTGACAGTAAAGGAATGTTTTAAACAGATAAAGGAGCAAGGAGACTCTAGAGAATGCTTTTAACTGCAAATAAGTCGGTTATATGATACACTCCTTGGCAGAAATCAGACCAAACAAACAGATGCTTAACAAATGGAAACAAATTTCCAGTTAATACCATTCACACAGAGTGAAACTAGCTAAAAATGCTTTAGAAACACTGTGACAGTAACAAAAGGGGTTTAACAGGCCATGTAAGGCAGAGAGTTTTAGTAAAATAGTGGAGATTAGTTTATAACAATAACATACAGCAAATAATAGTAGGCAGCAGAGACAAAAAGTGATATAAATGGTTAGAATATGCAATAACTTGTAAAAATAAGCAAAGAATAGGATACTTATTGTTATATATCACAGATCAGAGTTGTGATCAGTGCTCCTCCTCTGTTCAGCTCCGTATGAATACACATCATTCCTCTGAAATGCAGGGCCTAAATACCAAAAGGAAAACCTGAAACTACTTTAAAAAAAGCTCAAAAGGACCAATGAGTGCTTACTCCAAGCCCTAGACCCGCCAACCTTCACCAGCCAGTTGTCAATCAACACAATCCTCTCACTAAAGTGAAGAAATGCTTCTGCTAATCCAAGATGGACTGGAACATGTGCTCAGAACAAACAGCCACTGCAAACATGCAAACAGGACCAAAGACAGCAAACCTGAACTGGAACTTTGCTACAGCTATTAGCTACACTATTTTAGGCAGAAAGCACTATAGAAATGTTTATCACAGCAGAAAACAACAGTGAGACATTAAGTGTAAGTTTTGAACAGATAAAGGAGCAAAAAGACTTTACAGTATGCTTTTAATTGCAAATAAATCAGTTATATGATACACTCCTTGGCAGGGGATCAGAACAAGCAAACAGATGCTTAACAAATGGAAAGAAATTCCAGTGAATATCTTATACACAGTAAAACAAACTAAAAAAAGTTTTACAAACAGTGTGACAGTAACAAAACCTTAAAAGACCCTGTAAGGCAGACAATTTCAGTACAATAGTGCAGATAGGATATATCAATAAAATACAGTAAAAATAGTAGGCAGCAGACAATGAGAAACTGTTATAAATTGTCAGAATATGCAATAACTAGTAAAAATAAGCACATATATCACAGATCAGAGTTGTGGTCAGTGCCCCTCCTGCGTTCAGCTCAGTGTGAATAAAAAGCATTCCTCTCAAAGGCAGGGCCTAAATACCACAAGGTACAACTTGAAACAGCTTAAAAGATGCTCAAAAGGACCAATGAGTGCTTACTCCAAACCCCAGACAAGCCACCCTTCACCAGCCAGTGGCCAATCAACAAAATTCTCTCACTAAAGTGAAGAAAGGCTTCTGCTAATCCAAGATGGCCTGAAACATGTGCTCAGAACAAACAGCCACTGCAAACAAACAAAGAGGCCCAGAGACAGCAAAGCTGAACAGGGAGTATGCTACAGCTACTAGCTATGCTTTTGCAGGCAGACAACATTACAGAGGTGTTTAGCACAGCAGAAAAACAGCAGTGTGACATTAAATGTAAGTTTTTAAAAGATAAAGGAGCAAGGAGCCTCTAGAGAAAATGCTTTTAACTGCAAACAAATTAGTTATATGGTACACTACTTGGCAGGAAATCAGAACAAAGAGATACTTAACAAATGGGAAAAAAATCCAGTTAATACCTTTCACACAGAGTGAAACTAGTTAAAAAAGCTTTACAAACACAGTGACAGTAACAAAAGTGATTGCTAAGGCTGCCAGCCTAGCTAGATAAAATTTTGTAAGTAATTCTTTGTCATAGTAAATATTAATATGATCCACATGCTTGTTTTTACAAATGCAAAAAAACTAAATGTAACAAAGCTGTGTATGTTCTGAGCTTTAAAAATGTAACCACAGTGCACCCTGCTGGACAAAAGCTGATAAGTAAAGCATTGTATGACTGCTTGAGCTCAAGTTCAGAGACAGGATATCTGGGCTGGAAATTCTTTATATTGTTTAAGTCAGGAGACAGCAGACAATAACAAGTGCTATAAATAGTTTGAATATGCAATAACTAGTAAAAATAAGCAAAAGCAAAAGGATATTATTGTTATATATCACAGATCACAGTGGTGGTCAGTGCCTTTCCTCTGTCCAGCTTAGTGTGAATAAACAGAATTCCTCTCAAAGGCAGGGCCTAAACACCAGAAGGGACAACATGACACAACTTAAGAAAAGCTCAAAAGGACCAATGAGTGCTTACTGCAAGCCGTAGACCAGTCAACCTTCACCAGCCAGTGGCCAATCAACACAATCCTCTCACTAAAGTGAAGGAAGGCCTCTGCTAATCCAAGATGGCCTAGAACATGTGCTCAGAACAAACAGACACTGCAAGAAAAAAACAAACAGGCCCAGAGACCGTAAACCTGAACTGGGACTATGCTACAGCTACCAGCTACAGTATTACAGGCAGAAAACACAACATAAATTTATATCACAGCAGAACAACAGCAGTGAGACACTAAATGAAAGTTTTGAACAGATAAAGGAGCAAGGAGACTCTAGAGCATGCTTTCAACTGCAAACATATTAATTATATGATACCCTCCTTGGGAGGAAATCAGAACAAACAAATAAATGGCTGACAAATGGAAAAATGTCCAGTTGATACCTTTCGCAAAGAAAAACTAGTTAAAAAAACTTTACAGTGTGACAGTAACAAAAGTGATTTAAGAGGCCCTGTAAGGCAGACAATTTCAGTACAATAGTGCAGATTAGAATATAGCAATAAATTATAGTAAAAAATAGTTGGCAGCAGACAGTAAAAAAAGTGATATAAATGGTTAGAATATGCAATAACTAGTAGAAATAAGCAAAAAACAGGATATGTATTATATATCACAGATCAGAGTTGTGGTCAGTGCCCTTCCTCTGTTAAGCTCATTGTGAATAAGCAGAATTATAGCAATAAAATATAGTAAAAAATAGTAGGCGGCAGACAATAAAAAAGTGCTATAAATGGTTAGAATATGCAAAAACCAGAAAAAAAGCAAATAAAAAACATGGTACTTATTGTTATATATCATAGATTAAAGTTGTGGTCAGTGCCCCTCCTCTGTTCAGCTCAGCATGAATAAACAGAATTCTTCTCAAAGGCAGGGCCTAAATACCAGAAGGTACAACCTGAAACAACTAAAAAAAAAAAAAAGCTCAGAAGGACCATTGCTTGCTTACTCAAAGCCCTAGACCAGCCAACCTTCACTAGCCAGTGTCCAATCAAAGCAATCTGTCACTAAAGTGAAGAAACGCTTCTGCTAATCCAAGATGGCCTGAAACATGTGCTCAGAACAGACAGCCATTGCAAAAAAAACAAAAAAAAAAACAGGCCCAGAGATGGCAAACCTGAACTGGGGCTATGCTATAGCTACTAGGTACACTATGTTAGGCAGAAAACACTACAAAAATGTTTATCATAGCAGAAAAACAGCAGTTATATACTAAATGAAAGTTTTAAACAGATAAAGGAGCATGGAGACTCTAAAGAATGATTTTAACTGCAAACAAGGAAATCAGAATGAGCAAAGAGATGCTAAACAAATGGAACAAATTTCCATTTGTACCTTTCACAAAGTGAAACTAGCTAAAAAAGCTTTACAAACAGTGTAACAGTAGCAAAAGTGATTTAACAGGCCCTTCAGGACAATAGTGCAGATTAGTTTATAGGAATAAAATGCAGTAAAAAATAGTAGGCAGCAGACAATAGAAAAGTGGTATAAATATGTAGAATATGCAATAACTAGTAAAAGTAAGCAAAAAACAAAACAAAAAAACAAACAGGATATGTATTGTTATATATCACAGATCAGAGATGTGGTCAGTGCCCCTTTTCCTTCATCTCAGTGTGAATAAACAAAATTCTTCTCAAAGTCAGGGCCTAAATACCAGAATGTACAAACTGAGACAATGTAAAAAAAGTTCAAAAGGACCAATGAGTGCTTCCTCTAAGCCCAAGACCAACCAACCTTCACCAGCCAGTGGCCAATGAACACAATTCTATCACTAAAGAGAAGAAAGGCTTTTGCTAATCCAAGATGGCCTGGAACATGTGCTCAGAACAACCAGCCACTGCAAAGAAACAAAGAGGCTCAGGGACAGCAAACCTGAACCAAGACTAGCTAGTAGCTACACTCTTTAAGGCAGAAAACACTAAAAATGTTCATTACTGAAGAAAAACAGCACTGAGACACTAAATGTAAGTTTAAAACAGATAAAGGAGCAAGGAGACTATAGAGAATGCTTATAACTGTAAAGACATCAGTTATATGATACACTCCTTGGCAAGAAATCAGAACAAACATATGCCTAAGAAATGGAGACAAAATTCCAGTTAATACCATTCAAACAGAGAAACTAGCTAAAAAGCTTTGCGAATAGTGTAGCAGTAAGAAAAGTGATTTAACAGGCCCTGTAAGGCAGACAGTTTCAGTACAATAGTAGAGATTAGTTTATAGCAATAAAATACAGTAAAAAAATACTAGGCAGCAGACAATAAAAAAGTGATGTAAATGGTTAGAATATGCAATAACTAGTAAAAATAAGCAAAAAAATGGATACATATTGTTATGTATCACAGATCAGAGTTGTGGTCAGTGTCCCTCCTCTGTTCAGCTCAGTGTGAATAAGAATAATTCCTCTCAAAGGCAGGGCCTAAATACCAGAAGGTATAACCTGAAACAAGTTAAAAAGAGCTCAAAATAACCAATTAGTGCTTACTCCAAGCCCTACTCAGCCAACTTTCAACAGTCACTCGCCAATCAACACAATCATCTCACTAAAGTGAAGAAAGGCTTCTGCTAATCCAAGATGGCCCGGAAAATGTGCTCAGAACAAACAGTCACTACAAACAAACAGGCCCAGAGACAGCAAACCTAAACTGGGACTATGCTGCACTGCTAACTACACTATTTTAGGCAGCAAAACACTACAGAAATTTTTATCACAGTAGAAAAACAGCAGTGAGACACTAAATGTAAAAGTTTTAAGGTGCAAGGAGACTCTAGAGAATGCTTTTAACTGCAAAAAAATCAGTTATATGATGCACTTCTTTGAGAGGAAATCAGAACAAACAAACAGATGCTTAACAAATGGAAAAATATTTCCAGTTGATACCTTTCAAACAGAGTGAAACTAGCTAAAATGCTTTACAAGCAGCGTGACAGTAGCAAAACTGATTTAACAGGAGCTGTAAGGCAAACAAGTTCAGTACAATAGTGCAGATTAGTTTAAGGCAATAAAATACAGAAAAAAACAGTAGTCAGCAGACAATAAAAAGTGCTATAAATGGTTAGAATATGCAATATCTAGTAAAAATAAGCAATAAAACAGGATACTGATTGTTATATGTCACAGATTAGAGTTGTGGTCAGTGCCCCTCCTCCGTTCAGCTCAGTGTAAATAAACAGAATTCTTCTCGAAGACAGGGCCTAAATACCAGAAGGTACAACCTGAAACAACTAAAAAAAAGCTCGGAAGGACCATTGCGGGCTTACTCAAAGCCCTAGACCAGCCAACCTTCACTAGCCAGTGTCCAATCAACACAATCTTGTCACTAAAGTGAGAAAACGCTTCTGCTAATCCAAGATGGCCTGAAACATGTGCTCAGAACAAACAGCCATTGCAAAAAATAAAAACAAAAAACAAAACAAAAAAAAAAAACAAACAGACCCAGAGACAGCAAACCTGAACTGGGGCTTTGCTACAGCTACTAGGTACACTATGTTAGGCAGAAAACACTACACACATGTTTATCACAGCAGAAAAACAGCAGTGAGATACTAAATGAAAGTTTTAAACAAATAAAGGAGCAAGGAGACTAAAGAATGCTTTTAACTGCAAACAAGGAAATCAGAAAAAGCAAAGAGATGTTAAACAAATGGAAAAAAATTTCCATTTGTACCTTTCATACAGTGAAACTAGCTAAACAAGCTTTACAAACAGTGTGACAGTAACAAATTTAATTTAACAAGCTCTGTAAGGCACACAATTTCAGTATAATAGTGCAGATTAGTTTAAAGGAATAAACTGCAGTAAAAAATAGTAAGCAGCAGACAATAGAAAAGTGGTATAAATGTTTAGAATATGCAATAACTAGTAAAAGTAAGCAAAACTTATTGTTATATATCACAGATCAGAGTTGTGGTCATTGTCCCTTTTCCTTCATCTCAGGGTGAATAATCAAATTCCGCTCGAAAGCAGGGCCTAACTACCAAAATGTACAACCTGAGACAATGTAAAAAAAGTTCAGAAGGACCAATGAGTGTTTACTCCAAGCCCTAGACCAACCAAACTTCACCGGCCAGTGGCCAATGAACATAATCCTATCACTAAAGATAAGAAAGGCTTTTACTAATCCAAGATGGCCTGGAACATGTGCTCAGAACAACCAGCCACTGCAAACAAAGAGGCTCAGAGACAGCAAACCTGAACAGCTACAATGCTACAGCTACTAGCTACACTCTTTTAGGCAGAAAACACTAAAAATGTTCATTAAAGCAGAAAAACAGCAGTGAGACACTAAATGAAAGTTTATAACAGATAAAGGAGAAAGGAGACTCTAGAGAATGCTTTTATCTGCAAACAAATCAGTTATATGATACACTCCTTGGCAAGAAATCAGAACAAACAAATGCGTAACAAATGGGAAAAAAATTCCAGTTAATACCATTCATAGGTTCATAGGTTCATAGATAGGTACTAGGCTATTAGCTCTAGGGCCTATATAAGCCTAGCCAAAAAGGTACCCTGACTTTTGCCACCCAAGAAAATTATTTTCCTGTTGTCCTGTCGAGCAGAGCCACAGAAGTGAGGCCTGGGGTGAATTTCCTATTTCCCATCCAATCATCAATATTTTTCTTGAAGAGTGCTAATGAGGAGCTCTGTTTGACATAGATAGGTAGTCTGTTCCAGAGTATGGGAAGTCTCTGGGACAGGAGTCTATCCCTCCAGCATGTTCTCTTTATTGTGGTGACAAGGTTTAGGTCCCTAGAGTGTGTAGCTCAGAGGGATTGGGATTTCTTTAAGTGGAGCATGTCCAACAGCTCTGGGTTTGACATAGCTTTGTACGTTAGACAGAGATCGCCTCTGAGTAGGCGATATGCGACGGAGTAAAGCTGGAGTTTTTTGAGATGGTCTGTGTAGGGCATCTGTTTGAGGCTAGTAATCCTCTTTGTGAGGTATTTCTGTGGCCTTTCCAGTTGTTGTAGATGTCTTGTGAGGTACATACCAAAAGGGATGCTGTACTCTATAATGGGTCTAATGAGTGATGAGTAGAGGGAAACAATGACCTCTTTTTTTCTGGATGAGAAACCTTTTGTGATGAGGTGTGCTATGTAGAAGGATTTCCTGACCACTGTGGCAATGTAATTATCAAAGGAGAGACTACTGTCCACCTGTGTCCTAAGGTCTGTTATCACATTTTCAGCATTAAGTAGACTACCGGCTATGTGGTAGTTCATGGGTACAGAGTTTTTACCATTGGGGATGACAATACACTTTTTGGCATTGAGCTTCAGGCCATGGCTTTGACACTAGGCATCTGTCACATTGAAGCCCTTTTGTAGTATGTCCACGTCATTAGGAGTTTTGATTATGGCTCCTAGTTTGCAGTCATCTGCAAATTTTGTTAGCCAAAGACCTTCTGTGTTAGAATGTACTTCAGAGAAGTAGATACCAAACAGGAGAGGACCCAGCACTGAACCCTGTGGTACTCCACTTGTCACTGGTCTGATGTTGGATTTGGAGTCTGCTACTTTCACAGTGTGGGTTCTGTCTGTGAGCCAGTTGGCAACCCATCTTGTGACATAGGGATTTATACCTAGTTTAGTGAGCTTATCTATAATTCCAGAGAGGGGGGTGATGGTGTCAAACGCCTTAGCGAGATCTAGATAAGCTGTGTGAACCACCTTACCCTCATCTATGGCTTTGGTGACTGCTTCAAAGAAGTCAATCAGGTTTAGGAGACATGATCTGCCTTTTACAAGCCTGAACTGGGTAGGGTCCAGAGTTTGGAGATTACCAATGTCATTGTTTATGAGCTCCATGATGATACGTTTCATGGCCTTGCAGACCAGGCTCATTAGGCTAATGGGGTGGTAGTTCCCAGGGTCCATTGTGGCTCCCCCTTTGTGGAGTGGGATAACCATCATGGTGCACCATTCAGTGGGCACAAAGCCTGAGTTGAGGCTATGATTGAACATGGTACTTAGGTAGGATGCCAGTTCATTCTGTAGTTCATGTAGAACACAGCCTGGGATATTGTCAGGTCCCATGGATGCTGTGTTCTTGGCTTTGGAGAGTGTGTTTTTTACCTGTGCAGCTGTGATTACAGGAACTCTGCATTCTTCCAGTATACAGATGGGCCCTCTAGGGGCTGAGAGGGGGTAAAGTTAGCACTGAACCTATCTGCCAGGATGTTGGCAATATCAGTTGGTTCTGTATATTTAGTGCCATTGTGCTGTAACTCAGAGCAGATCTGAGTGTTGCCACTGAGATTCTTGACATAGCTATAGAATGCTTTGTGGTTGTCTTTAGAGTCAGTGGCAATTTCGTTTTTGTAACTAGCTTTGGAGGATTTTATGAGGGATGTCAGCTTTTTACTGAGGTTGACCAGGGAGTTCCTCCAGTCATGGGATTTTACTTTTTTTTGCAACAGTTTCTTTCTTCTGTTGTAAAGTTTGCTTATGGCAGAGGAACACCAGATTGGCTTCCTTTGTTTGGAGGATAGCATATTGGGTCTATTAGGGATAGCATGATCCATGCACTTGTGTAAGTGCTTATAAAGTGCATTTGTGTAGGATTCAGCAGTCGTTCCTCTATTGTCCGTCTGCATGGGTGTCATGAAGTTTGCCACTTCTGTCTTAAGAAGTGTGAAGTTGGCTTTGGAGAGGTTTTTTATGGTGGTTTCCCTAATTGGGGGTGGGGGCAGGATGTGGATGTCTAGGGTGATTAGCTTGTGGTCAGATCTGACCAATGAGGAATTGACCTCTGGTGTGGAACACCGGTTGCCCATGTTGGTAATGACCAGGTCTAGGATATTGCTGCCCCTGGTGGGGGTGTGAATAAGTTGATCCAAGTCGTTAGAATTTATGAATTCCAGAAAATGTTGAGCAAAAGAGTTGGTACATGAGTAGTTTTCCCAGTTAATGGTGGGGTAGTTGAAATTGCCCATTATTAGGGTGTTGGGTTGTACCCTAATACTTTCCAGTGTATCATGAAATGAGGAGTGGGAATGCTGGGGCATGGTGAGTGGTCTGTAGCAAGCTACAATTTGGATTGTGGTCTTGCCCTGAGTTAGTTGCACTTGGATAATCTCGGATGCATTATGCTGTGCAATTAGCCTGGAGTTGTGGATATCCTTAATGAATATGGACACTCCTCCACCTTTAGTGCTTCATTCTAGGTTAGGTGGCCGAAAGGTGTGGTATGAATTATAGCCTGTTAATGCAGGGGTGCTCTCTGGAGCTTTGAACCAGGTGTCTGTCACTGCACAGATGTCGATGTTCTCCATTTTAAGGAGTGCCTCGAGTGAGTGCATTTTGAGGTTTAGACTTCTAGCATTGAGTAGCATTACCCTCAGATTTTGCTTGCTTGTACCTGTTACAGTGGTGAATTTGTCATTTGAACCTTGCCTAAAAAAGACACTATAGGGGTGGCAAGAGCCTTATCCAATATCCGGAATCCCAAGGGTGACAGGTGCTGGCCATCTCTGGCAAAGCATCATGGTCTGTCAATCATGTCATCCCAGGCAGACAAATACTGGATCCCCTTAGAATGACACCAGAAGCTTAGCCAATTGTTGAAGTCAATCATTTTGTCCTTGAACTGTGGTATCATTCTGGGTGATGGCAGGATGTTACTCAGGGCTAGGGTCATACCTGCCTGGGCTACAAGATCGGAGAGCTCCTCCTTGTCTCTTTTCATGTTGTCCAGGGAGGTACGTCTCAGGTCATTCACTCCAACATGGACAATGACAGTGTCATATTTGTACTTGTTGTGGAGTGACCTGAGTGTGTGCATTATGTGGTGGATCCTAGCACATGACAGGCAGCTGACAGTAACTTTCTCCTTGTTTAGCCTGGTGAGTGGAACATCAGTGTGCCTGACTATAGACTCACCTATGACTAGAGTTTTGGGTACGTTGTTATGCCTTGTGGGCTGTGGTTGAGTGGCACACTGAGTTTGTGGGCTATGTGTTATTTGGGTTGTGTTGGGGGTGTAGTTTGCTTGCATTTCTGCTTTGGAGGTCCCTGATGCTTGGGCAGGTTTTTACTGAGAGTCTCTGTGAATGTAGGTGTGCGTTTTGTGTTTCTATGTGTGTGTTTTGGTGGTGTAGGTTTTGAGGGACTATGTGATGAGTGTGGTGTGGTGCAAGTGTTTACCTTCTCCTCTTGACTGTCTAGTCCAGTCTTGGGTGAAGAGAGCTTTGCTTCCAGTTTGGCTATATAAGTGCATCTCTCACAGGTTGTAGTGTTGGGTGGTAGGAGGAGAACAGAACCGGAACAACCCACCAGACTAGGTTCAAAAGCAACACAGAGATGAATGGAAATATAAAGCAGCAACTCTGCAAGTCAGTTCTATGCGGTGCAGGTATCTGACCTGTTCCCAAAGTAACACAAGTTTGAAAAAATCTTGAATAACAAGGCAGTCAATCTGCAAAGCAGTTGTAAAACAGTTGTAAATGGTGTAGGCACAAATACCATAAAAAGGTGTAGTCCCAACTTGGAAATGCAAGCTCCTTCCTCAATAAACGAAAATAGATGCAAAGAATTCACCACAAAAAGCTTTAATCCACAGCTGTAAAACGCCAACAAATACAAGACACCAAGCGCTTTCGCCTGGACACTTCCAGGCTTTTTCAAGGTTAAAACACTACTATGGCCAGTCAGTATTTATACATTTAATGATCGGCCAATTAAGCTATTAAATTGTTGATTAATTCAAATGAAACAATCATTTCTTAAAGTGCAATGGTGCAAATTTTGTTGCTAGTATTTTACTCATTTAAGCATAGTATGCTAGTAAAGTTATACATGAAAATATAAAATGCATAACTACATAAAATTTCAGTCATTACAACATGAATATGTAAAAATATATAATTATCTTTCTTTGGTTCATTGTGAATCAAAATACATAATTAACTAACTGTTCTACATGAAATAGTTTTGTTTTAAAAAAATTTTTATACTGATTTATACAAAATAAAAAATAAAATAATATAATAATTAAATATGATAATTATAATAATAACTATTTCTAAATCTAATTCATATCTATAAAAAATCTGTTTTAAACAAGGAGGAGGAGAAGGTTTTCTGTATACATGAGGCAATTGCTGCATTGTCCCAAGATGCCCAGATTCATCAGGTAGACAGGAGAAATCACCAGGAGATGACCCTTAGACATGCCTGGATAGGTGCTTATTTATTAAGTTCTAAAAACTGCTTTCCTCTAGACAAGTGAGGAAAGTTGAGTGCTGTAGTAATTTGCAGCTTATTTAGTGCTTACAATGAGTTTTGATCAAGTGCTGAGTTCAAACAAACAGATTTGAGTGCTGAAACTAGAAAACTGGCTAGTTCTAAGAAACAAAATTAAGCTAGAAGGCTTCCCTCCAACACAGAAAGGCTTGGGGGTTCAGAATACTACAAACAGACTAGACCACTTACAGGAAAGGCAGGAAACAAGCTTAAACATTTTTTTCTTTCTCAGATGCTCTCTTTGTACACAGTAGGAGTGCCTGAAATCAGAATATGATCTCACTGCACTCAGTTGAGTGAGCAAATGAGATGTGCATAGAAGGAGTATCCAAACACAAATTTACAAGAGGAGTGGGCAGTTTCAAAGACACCAAGATTAACACCAAAACAAAAACGGGGAGGCTGGGTGGGGAACTAGTGGAATAAACAGAGTCAAAACATCCAGTTCAGTTAATATTCAATGCAACACAAATAAATCAATTAAAATGCTGTATTATTTGAAAACAGTGCAGATAAAAGGTACTTAAATTCTCTTATACGTCCAGTTGAATACAGCTAGATCTTAGCCGGCCAAAGCTCAGGTTTTAAGCAGAAAGTATTCCAAAATGTACCAGTTAAATAGGCAGTAGCAGGATATCAGTGAATGAGGCTATCCCCAACTGCAATTATTAACAGGCAATAAAATCTAGCAAGCACTAACTGAAAAAACAGAGTCAAAATTTCCAGTTCAGTTAATATTCAATGCAACACAAATAAATCAATTAAAATGCTGTATTATTTGAAAAAAGTGCTGATAAAAGGTACTTAAATTCTCTTATATGTCCAGTTGAATACAACTAGATCTTAGCCGGCCAAATCTCAGGTTTACTAAAAAGCTTTACAAACAGTGTGACAGTAACAAAAGTGATTTAACAGACCCTGTAAGGCAGACAATTTCAGTACAGTAGTAGAGATTAGTTTATAGCAATAAAATACAGTAAAAATACTAGGCAGCAGTCAATAAAAAAGTGCTATAAATGGTTAGAATATGCAATAACTAGTAAAAATAAGCAAAATATGGATACTTATTGTTATGTATCACAGATCATTGTTGTGGTAAGTGCCTCTCCTCTGTTCAGCTCAATGTGAATAAACAGAATTCCTCTCAAAGGTAGGGACTATATACCAGAAGGTACAACCTGAAATAATCACAAACTGAAAACAGTGACTAAGAAAGAAAAGAAAGAAATAGCCACACTAACGGATGATGTTATTTTAGCTTTCTTCCACTTTTATTGCACGTGGACTTCTTCAGAAAAACCAGGACGCCTCCCTACGTCCTGGTTTTGTAACCAATAAACAGGAAGTGATGTTAAAATCATTGACATTGTGCTTTACATTCATGTATATAAAAAACATTTTTTGTGTTTCAATCATGAAACGCAAAAGCATGAACTCATATTATTACAACACATTATTACTAAGATGAATAGTGCCTTAAAAAAGGCATACTTAAAAATCATTTCTTTAACGTTTTTTTATTATTTTAATTTTTTGTTGTATATTTTATGTATTATCTATTGAACTTAATGACTAGAATTTACTATGTGTAGATGACAAATCACACTTATATAGTACCTTGTGGCTTTGATGTGATAAATCATATTCCTATTTCGCAGGTGGTAATAACTAACTTGGATCTGTCTAATGTCTCTCTTTTATTACCACGTACTAGGAAGTGGACGTGTGGTTATCCAACACAACATTACATCACTAACCACTGTACAGTCACCATGCTCAGATATGTGTGTAGTAGTCCTCTCTCTACTAGTATCCTTCTCTACTCAAAATACTTAACACTCCATAATGGATCGTACAACAGTCCCCTCCGCAGTGGTGAAAACACCTGACTACCCCCAAAGAACAAAACCCAAATGTGATGAGTGTGGTCGGACCGCTCATCAATACACGTGTATATAATGTGTGTAAAATTCTAACAATTGTTGCCATATATATTGATTGAAGGGAACACTCCCATAATAATGAAAAATGCCAAACTTTATGCCTACCTCCACTTTGTAAGGCATCTTACACAAAATTATTATATTATTTTATCTATAATTTAAAAAGCATTTGATGTTTATCCCTTCATTAGGCCTGGCGATTCATCAGCCCCTAGGCATAATTGCCATATTGACTCTTTTTGTTCCAATTTGTTGTTCAGATCTCCTTTAAGTAGACATTTGTCTACATAGTCTAAAACAAAAAATTCAAACTTCTTGAAATCTACACATTCCTGTGAGTGTCTTGCCAAGGAATTATTCCCGTCCTTATTCTTAATGGCTAAGTTATGCTCATATATCCTACGTTTAAGCATTCTTTTGGTTTTCCCCACATAGTACTTATGGGAATAATTCCTTGGAAAGACATGTAAAACACAATGTCAATGATTTTAACATCACTTCCTGTTTATTGGTTACAAAACCAGGACGTAGGGAGGCGTCCTGGTTTTTCTGAAGAAGTCCACGTGCAATAAAAGTGGAAGAAAGCTAAAATAACATCATCCGTTAGTGTGGCTATTTCTTTCTTTTCTTTCTTAGTCACTGTTTTCAGTTTGTGACTAGTTTTGTTCGGGTTGCCGAAGTTTTCTACAACCTGAAATAACTTTAAAAAAGTTCAAAAGGACCAATGAGTGCTTACTCCAAGCATAGGCCAGCTAACCTTCACCATCCAGTGGCCAATGAACACAATCCTATCACTAAAATGAAGAAAGGCTTTTGCTAATCCATGATGGCCTACAACATGTAATCAGAACAAATAGCCACTGCAAACAAACAGGCCCAAGACAGCAAACCTGAAATGGAACTATTCTACAGCTACTAGCTACAGTATTTTAGGCAGGAAGCACTATAGAAATGTTTATCACAGCAGAAAAACAGAAGTGAGAGACTAAATGAAAGTTTTAAATAGATAAAGGAGCAAGGAGACTCTAGAGAATGCTTTTAACTGCAAACAAATCAGTTATATGATACACTCCTTGGCAGGAAATCATAACGAACAGATGCTTAACAAATGGAAAACATTTCCAGTTAATGCCTTTCACACAGCAAAACCAGCTAACAAAGCTTTGCAAACATTGTGACAGTAACAAAGTGATTTAAGAGACCCTGTAAGACAGACAATTTCAGTACAATAGTGCAGATTAGAATATAGCAATAAATTACTGTACAGAAAAGTTGGCAGCAGACAATAAAAAAGTGATATAAATGGTTAGAATATGCAATAACTAGTAGAAATAAACAACAAAAGATGCTTATTATATATCACAGATCAGAGTTGTGGTCAGTGCCCTTCCTCTGTTAAGCTCAGTGTGAATAAGCAGAATTAGAGCAATAAAATATAGTAAAAAAAATAGTAGGCGGCAGACAGTAAAAAATTACTATAAATGGTTAGAATATGCAAAAACCAGTAAAAAGAAGCAAATAAAAAACATGGTACTTATTGTTATATATCAGGCAGGGCCTAAATACCAGAAGGTACAACCTGAAACAACTAAAAAAAAAAAAAAAAAGCTCAGAAGGACCATTGCTTTCTTACTCAAAGCCCTAGACCAGCTAACCTTCACTAGCCAGTGTCCAATCAACACAATCTATCACTAAAGTGAAGAAACGCTTCTGCTAATCCAAGATGGCCTGAAACGTGCTCAGAACAGACAGCCATTGCAAAAAACAAAACTAAACAAAACAAAAAAATAAATAAATAAATAAACAGGCCCAGAGACAGCAAACCTGAACTAGGGCTATGCTTCAGCCACTAGGCACACTATGTTAGGCAGAAAACACTACAAAAATGTTTATCACAGCAGAAAAACAGCAGTGAGATACTAAATGAAAATTTTAAACAGATAAAGGAGAAAGGAGACTCTAAAGAATGATTTTAACTGCAAACAAGGAAATCAGAAAAAGCAAAGAGATGCTAAACAAATGGAAACAATTTCCATTTGTACCTTTCACACTGTGAAACTAGCTAAAAAAGCTTTACAAACAGTGTGAGAGTAATAGAAGTGATTTAACAGGCCATGTAAGGCATACAATTTCAGTACAATAGTGCAGATTAGTTTATAGCAATAAAGACAGTAAAATAGTAGACAGCAGACAATAAAATGTGCTATAAATAGTTAGAATATGAAATAACTAGTAAAAATAAGCAAAAGCAAAAGGATATTATTGTTATATATCACAGATCACAGTGATGGTCAGTGCCCCTCCTCTGTTCAGCTTAGTGTGAATAAACAGAATTCCACTCAAAGGCAGGGCCTAAATACCAGAAGGGACAACATAAGACAACTAAAACGAAAATCTCAAAAGGACCCATGAGTGCTTCCTCCAAGCCGTAGACCAACCAACCTTCACCTGCTAGTGGCCAATCAACACAATCCTCTCACTAAAGGGAAGAAAATGTTTTTTCTAACCCAAGATGGCCTGGAACATGTATTCAGAACAACCAGCCACTGCAAAGAAACAAAGAGGCTCAGAGACAGCAAACCTGAACCACGACTATGCTACAGCTACTAGCTACACTTTTTAAGGCAGAAAACACTAAAAATGTTCATTGCAGCAGAAAAACAGCAGTGAGACACTAAATAAAAGTTTAAAACAGATAAAAGAGCAAGGAGACTCTAGAGCATGCTTTCAACTGCAAACATATTAGTTATATGATGCACTCCTTGGGAGGAAATCAGAACAATCAAACAGATGGCTGACAAATGGAAAAATGTCCAGATAATACCTTTCACAAAAAAAAAAAACTAGCTAAAAAAACTTTACAAACAGCGTGACAATAACAAAAGTGATTTAACAGGCCCTGTAAGGCAATTTCAGGACAATAGTGCAGATTAGTTTATAGGAATAAAATGCAGTAAAAAATAGTAGGCAGCAGACAATAGAAAAGTGGCATAAATGTGTAGAATATGCAATAACTAGTAAAAGTAAGCAAAAAAAAAAAAACAAACAAACAGGATACTTATTGTTATATATCACAGATCAGAGTTGTGGTCAGTGCCCCTTTTCCTTCATATCAGTGTGAATAATCAAAATTCTTCTCAAAGGCAGGGCCTAAATACCAGAATGTACAAACTGAGACAATGTAAAAAAAGTTCAAAAGGAACAATGAGTGCTTCCTCCAAGCCGTAGACCAACCAACCTTCACCTGCTAGTGGCCAATGAACACAATCCTATCACTAAAGGGAAGAAAAGGGTTTTTCTAACCCAAAATGGCCTGGAACATGAGCTCAGAACAACCAGCCACTGCAAAGAAACAAAGAGGCTCAGAGACAGCAAACCTGAACCACGACTATGCTACAGCTACTAGCTACACTTTTTAAGGCAGAAAACACTAAAAATGTTCATTACAGCAGAAAAACAGCAGTGAGACACTAAATAAAAGTTTAAAACAGATAAAGAAGCAAGGACACTCTAGAGAATGCTTATAACTGTAAAGACATCAGTTATATGATACACTCCTTGGCAATAAATCAGAACAAACAGATGCCTAACAAATGGGGAAAACATTTCAGTTAATACCATTCAAACAGAGAAACTAGCTAAAAAGGTTTATAAATAGTGTAGCAGTAGCAAAAGTGATTCAACAGGCCCTGTAAGGCAAAACATTTCAGTGACTTAGTAGAGATTAATTTATAGCAATAAAATACAGTAAAAAATAGTAGGCAGCAGACAATAAAAAATTATGTAAATGGTTAGAATATGCAATAACTAGTAAAAATAAGCAAAAAAATAGATACTAATTGTTATGTATCACAGATCAGAGTTGTGGTCAGTGCCCTTCCTCTGCTCAGCTCAGTGTGAATAAGAATAATTCCTCTCAAAGGCAGGGCTTACATACCAGAAGGTATAACCTGAAACAAGTTAAAAAGAGCTCAAAAGAACCAATGAGTGCTTACTCCAGGCGCTGCTCAGCCAACCTTCAACAGCCACTCGTCAATAAACACAATCATCTCACTAAAGTGAAGAAAGGCTTCTGCTAGTCCAAGATGGCCTGGAACATGTGCTCAGAAAAAACAGTCACTACAAACAAACAAACAGGCCTAGAGACAGGAAACCTAAACTGGGACTATGCTGCACAACTATCTACACTATTTTAGGCAATAGAACACTACAAAAATGTTTATCACAGCAGAAAAACAGCAGTGAGACACTAAATGAAAGTTTTAAATAGATAATGGTGCAAGGAGACTCTAGAGAATGCTTTTAACTGCAAACAAATCAGTTATAATAAACACTTCTTCGCAGGAAATCAGAACAAACAAACAGATGCTTAACAAATGGAAAAATATTTCCAGTTGATACCTTTCAAACAGAGTGAAACTAGCTAAAATGCTTTACAAGCGGTGTGACAGTAGCAAAAGTGATTTAACAGGAGCTGTAAGGCAGACACATTCAGTACAATAGTGCAGATTAGTTTAAGGCAATAAAAAAAAGAAAAAACAGTAGGCAGCAGACAATAAAAAGTGCTATAAATGGTTAGAATATGCAATATCTAGTAAAATAAGCAAGAAAACAAGATACTGGTTGTTATATATCACAGATCAGAGTTGTGGTCGGGGACCTTCCCCTGTTAAACTCAATGTGAATAAGCAGAATTATAGCAATAAAATATAGCAAAAAATAGTAGGCAGCACACAATGAAATTGCTATAAATGGTTAGAATATGCAATATCTAGTAAAATAAGCAAGAAAACAGGATACTGATTGTTATATATCACAGATTAGAGTTGTGGTCAGTGCCCCTCCTCTGTTCAGCTCAGTGTGAATAAACAGAATTCTTCTCAAAGGCAGGGCCTAAATGACAGAAGGTACAACCTGAAACAACAAAAAAAAAAAGCTCAGAAGGACCATTGCATGCTTACTCAAAGCCCTAGACCAGCCAGCCTTCACTAGCCAGTGTCCAATCAACACAATCTTGTCACTAAAGTGAAGAAATGCTTCTGCTAATCCAAGATGGCCTGAAACATGTGCTCCAAACAAACAGCCATTGCAAAAAAAAAAAAAAAAACAAACAGGCCCAGAGACAGCAAACCTGAACTGGGGCTATGCTACAGCTACTAGGTACACTATGTTATTCAGAAAACACTACAAAAATGTTTATCACAACAGAAAAACAGCAGTGAGATACTAAATTAAAGTTTTAAGCAGACAAAGGAGCATGGAGACTCTAAATAATGCTTTTAACTGCAAACAAGGAAATCAGAAAAGCAAAGAGATGCTAAACAAATGGAAACAATTTCCATTTGTACCTTTCATACAGTGAAACTAGCTAAAAAAAGCTTTACAGTGTGACAGTAACAAACTTAATTTAACAGGCTCTGTAAGGCACACAATTTCAGTACAATAGTGCACATTACTTTATAGCAATACAATACAGTAAAAAATAATAGGTAACAGACAATAAAAAGTGCTATAAATGGTTAGAATATGCAATAACTAGTAAAAGTAAGCAAAATAAAGGCAGGATACATGTTGTTATGTATTGCAGATCAGAGTTGTGGTCAGTGCCCCTGTTCCATTCAGCTCAGTGTTAATAAACATAATTCCTCTCAAAGGCAGGGCCTACATACCAGAAGGTACAACCTGAAATGAATTTTAAAAAGCTCAAAAGAACCAATGAGTGCTTACTGCAATCCCTAGACCAGCCAACACTCACCAGTCAGTGGCCAATCAACTGAATCCTCTCACTAAAGTGAAGAAAGGCTTTTGATAATCTAAGATGGCCTGGAACATGTGCTCAGAACAAACAGCCACTACAAACACACAAACAGGCCCAGAGACAGCAAACCTGAACTGAGATTATTCTACTCTACTAGCTACACTATTTTAGGTAGAAAGCATTACAGAAATGTTATTACAGCAGAAAAACAGCAGCAAGACACTAAATGAAAGTTTAAAACAGATAAAGGAGCAATGCAACTCTTGAGAATGGTTTTAACTGCAAACAAATGAGTTATATGATACATTATTTGGCAGGAAATCAAAACAAACAGATGCTTGACAAATGGAAAAATATTTCCAGTTAATACCTTTCACACAGTGAAACTACCTAACAAAGCTTTACAAACAGTGTGACAGTAACAAAAGTGATTTAACAGGAGCTGTAAGGCAGACAAGTTCATTAGAATAGTACAGATTACTTTAAGGGAATAAAATTCAGTAAAAAATAGTAGGCAGCAGACAATAAAAAGTGCTGTAAATGGTTAGAATATACAATAACTAGTAAAAATAAGCAAAAAAAAAAAACAAAAAACAGTATACGTATTGTTATATATCATAGAGCAGAGTTGTGGTCTGTGCCCCTACTCCATTTAGCTCAGTGTGAATAAAAATAATTCCACTCAAAGGCAGCACCTAAATACCAGAAGGTACAACCTGAAACAACTTAAAAAGAACTCAAAAGGGCCAATGAGTGGTTACTCCAAGCCCTACCCAGTCAACCTTCACCCACCAGTGGCCAATCAACACAATCCTCTCAGTAAGGTGAGGAAATGCTTCTGCTAATCCAAGATGGCATGAAACATGTGCTCAGAACAAATAGCCACTGCAAACAAACAAACAGGCCCAGTGACAGGAAACCTGAACTGGGTCTATGCTACAGCTACTAGCTATACCCTTTTAAGCAGAAAACACTACAGAAATCTTTATTACAGCAGAAAAACAGTAGTGAGACACTAAATGAAAGTTTTATACAGATGAAGGAGCAAGGAGACTCTAGAGAATGATTTTTAACTGCAAACAAATTAGTTATATGATATGTTACTTGCCAGGAAATCAGAACAAACCAACAGATGCTTAACAAATGGAAAAAGTTTCCAGTTAATACCTTTCACACAGTGAAACTAGCTAAAACAGCTTTACAAGCAATGTGACAGTAACAAAAGTGATTTAACAGGCCCTGTAAGGCATACATTTTCAGAATAATAGTGCAGATTAGTTTATAGCAATAAAATCAAGTAAAATAGTAGGTAGCACACAATACAAAGTGCTGTAAATTGTTAGAATATGCAATAACTAGTAAAATAAGCAAACAAATAGGATACTTATTGTTATATATCACAGATCAGAGCTGTGGTCAGTGTCCCTCCTCTGTTCACCTCAGTGTGAATAAACAGAATTCTTCTCAAAGGCAGTGCCTAAATACCAGAGGGTACAATGTGAAACAACCTAAAAAAAGCTGAAAAGGACTGAGTGCTTACTCCAGTCATAGACCAGCCAACCTTGGTGAGCCAGTGGCTAATCAACACAGTCCTCACACTATAGTGAAGAAAGGCTTCTGCTAATCCATGATGGCCTGGAGCACAGCCACTAGAAACAAACAAACAGGCCCAGAGACAGCAAACCTGAACTGGGACTATGCTACAGCTTCTTTCTGCACTATTTTACACAGAAAACACTACAGAAAATTATATATCAGCAGAATAACAGTAGTGAGACACTAAATTAAAGTTTTAAACAGATAAAGGAGCAGGGAATCTCTAGAGAATGCTTTTAACTGCAAACAAATCAGTTATATGATACACTCCTTGGCAGGAAATCAGATCAAACAAACAGATTCTTAACAAATGGAAACAAATTTCCAGTTAATACCTTTCACACAGGAAAACTGGCTAAAAAGGAAGCTTTACAAATAGTGTGACAGTAATAAAAGTGATTTAACAGACCCTGTAAGACAGAAAATTTCAGTGCAATAGTTCAAATTAGTTTATAGCAATAAAATACAGTAAAAAATAGTTTGCAGCAAACAATAAAAACTGCTGTAAATTGTCAGAATATGCAATAACTAGTAAAAATAAGCAAAGAAAAGGATACTTATTGTTATATATCATAAAGCATAGTTGTACTCAGTGCCCTTTCTCCATTCATCTCAGTCTGAATAAACAGAATTCCTCTTAAAGACAGGGCCTCAGTACCAGAAGGTACAGCCTGAAGCAACTTCAAAAAAGCTCAAAAAGATCAATGAATGTGTGAAGACTGGTAGAGATGGGTGAAGGCTGCCAGCCTAGACATTTAGAATTGTGCAGATAGTTCTATCATTTGTAAATGTGAAATGAACTGCAGTTTCAATTTAAACAGTGAGAACCAGAGATTATTAAGCATTTTTGTCTGAACATCCAACTCACAGCACTGCCTTATGCTCTCTTTACGTAAGTAGTATGTTAGAACTGTGTTTTCTCCTAGAAGTAGCCAGGAATTATAAAGTTTAGACTAAGTGTTTTACTCTGATGTCAGAATTGTACTACTGATTTATTTTAAGTATTTCTATGTGATTTCTGAACTCTTGACTAGCGCTGTGTTGTAGTAGTACGGTCTTGTGTTTTTAGTATTTATTATTAAATATGTTTAAACCATTTCAACTGTGGCTGTTTTGTGTAGTGATAATGTAAGCTGTTTAGAGTACTTGTATGCCTTTGGTAAAATTGTACAAAGCCACTCCTATAGCTTTAGCCGTGGGCTAGACTACCAATTGGATAATAATATTGCACAGTAATAATTGGACACCCTTTTTTAAGGGCCTTTGAGTAGCTGATAATTATTAGCTGGGTGATGGCAGTAATTTCTACCGTATAGTCTGGGTAAAGGGGGCACAGCTGGAGAACCTGTGCCAGCCTTCCCCAGAAGTGTCTTGTGTGGTTGTATAAACTCTTATCTCAAAGTGTTTGTGTGTCAGCTACTTGGGCAGGGACACAAAGCAGTGGTTAGACAGAGAGGGTGCTGGAGATTTTAGCTTGCACAGCTAGGCTGTGATCTGGACCCTATAGCTGTGTCAGTGGGGAGTCTTATTGGGGACCTGGGGATCAAGGGAGTGACCAGCCCCGGACTGATCTCTGTGTGCTCTTAAGGGAAATTGCACTTTACTGTGTGTATTTGTTATCCTTTACTCATATATGAGATGCCCTCTCTGGTGTTAGTGGTGAGGATTGAGGCTCCTTGATTGCTGGGCCAGGGCACGGGCGTCACATATTAAATGGTGGCAGTGGTGGGATATCCACCTCATATTAATTGGTGGCAGTGATAGGGATATCCACCTCACATAATTGGTGGCAGTGGTTGGGATATCCTCACATATTAATTGTTTGGCAGCTGTGGGATATCCACATCACATATTAATTAGCTGGCAAATACTAATTGACTTGTAGTGGTGTGGGTAGAGTGAATCCTGTAGCTTGTGCACAGTGAGCTTTGAATGTGTTTTGTACTCTAAAACAGCCATGCAGTGAATACTCAGAGTTTAGATCACAATTGTTTTATTTATTTTGTTAGCTTATTTAGTCAGGGTGAGCAGGTAGCATGTCAGCAGAGGAGTATGGAAAGCTGACAAGGAGCCAGCTGGTAGAGATGTGCCAGGCTAGGGTACTGGGGCAGGGAAACATGACTAAGGCAGATCTGATTGCAGCCTTGCTTACAGCTGCATCAGAAAATAGCAACCAGGAGGACAATCAGACTGGCAGTGGAGATATAATTCCCTCGGAAAATGGACAGCTCAGCCTTTCTGCAGTGGACTTAAAAATCCAGCTGGAGCTAAAGAGACTTGAGTTGGAGGCCAGGCATGTGGAATTAGAAGCAAATGAGAAACTGTGATGGTTGCAGGCTGAGGAGAATTAGAAACTGTTACGTCTGCAAGCTGAGGAAAAAGAAAAACAGAGGCAGCATGTGAAGGAGATGCTGACTCTTCACCAGCATCATGGAGGTAATGGGGAAGGGGAGTAACTGGATCCCAGAAGCAAAAAAGGTTGGTAAATATCTTCCGCAGTTTAAAGAGGGGGATAATTTCATTCATATATTTTTGAGGGGGTATGCAAACAGTATGAAGTTGACTAAGGGCTCCGGGTATGATTCCTGACCCCCTTACTCCATGGTAAAGCTGTAACTGCATTATCTAAAATGTCTGATGTTGCATGTTTTGATTATACTGCTGTTAAGAAATGTCTTTTAGAACTGTTTAAGCTAACACCTGAAACATATAGGAAAAAGTTTCGTGAGAATAGATGCAAGGCAGATGAAAGTGTGTGTTAATATGTTGCTGAACTGAGCACTTATTTCCATAGGTGGGTGAGTGGATGTCAGGTCACCACTTTTGAAGGGCTGGCAGACCTTCTGGTGAGGGAATAAGCCCTTAGTACTTTGCCTGAGGACATGAGGATCTGGTTAGCTGATAGACAATGTGCTACTTCAGATGAGATGGGGAAGAAGGGATATCTATACCTGACAAGCAGGGCAGCCCTGTACAGGAAAAGGACCCCCAGTACTGCTCATGGGTCTAAAGGAACCCATGGTGGGCAGCACAGAATGCCCCAACAGAATCTGCCAGTAGCAGGGGAAGCCACTAGTCCAGGTACACATCCAGGAGCTAGGGTTAAATGTTTTGAATGCAACCAGTGGGGCCATGTGGCATACAGGTGTTCACAGAGGCAAGGTGGGGCACAAAAGGTGAGGGAGCCAGTAAGTGGGAAAGACAAAATGCCAATAGTAGGTTGCCTTGAGACAACAGGGGTACTAAACCACCATCCTGCAGATGTTCTGAGAATGCAGTATTTGGATGAGGCAGTACCATGTGCTTATGCAGTTACATGTGGTCAGGCTAGGAGACAAACATGTGGGTCTGGTAGCCTGGGGAGACCCAGACAGACTGCATACTTGCAGCCAGGACTGGTGAGGTGGTTACTTCAGGGAGGGAGGTACTCTGTAGCAGTGAGACTGAAGGTGAGCCACACCTGCTTGTGGGTACTGATGTTCCCTTAGACAGAGTGACTGCAAAGGTAGAGGTGAGTAGTAGTGCACAGGCTGACAGTGAGGCACCGCTGTCGGAGGATGCCAGACTTCCTGTGGAAGGGGAGCTGGGAAGGGTTACAAGGAGAGAGATGAGACAGGCTCAGCTCTCAGACCCTACATTGCAAGGCCTGTGGCAGGTAGCTAGGGAGGCACCTGATTCTCAAGGAAAGGGGGAATCTGTATACTGGAACAAAGGGTTACTATACAGAGAGTGGACCTCTGAGAGAGGGCTAGAAGGTGAGAGAGTACAGCAGTTGGTAGTGCCTAGAGCCTACCATCTGGAACTTCTAGCCATAGCCCATGATATTTCCTTTGCAGGTCATATGGGCATAAAACATACAAAGAGGCATATTATGCAGAACTTCTATTGGCCTCGAATTTCCAGAAATGTAACAGAGTACTGCAGGACCTGTGAGCAGTGCCAAAAGGTAGGCAAGGCAGCAGACAAGGTGAGAGCTCCTTTGATGCCTTTGCCTGTGATTGAGGAACCATTTCAGAGGTAGCTATGGATATTGTGGGTCTTCTGAGTATCCCAAGTTCCACTGGGAAAAGGTATATATCCTAGTGGTAGTGGAGTATGCTACACGATACCCTGAGGCAGTGGCTTTGTCCTCCATTGCGGCAGATGCTTTGCTAGAGATTTTCAGCAAGGTAGGTTTCCCAAATGAAATACTGATTGACAGAGGTACCAATTTCACGTCAGACCTGCTGGCTTGTCTGTGGAAGTCCTGTGGGGTGAAGAACATGAAGACCACCTCCTACCATCCCCAGACTAATGGTCTTGTTGAGAGGTTAAACTCTACAATCAAGTCCATTCTACGGGCATTTGCAGATCAGTTTAAGAGGGAGTGGGACAAATATTTGCCCCATCTGTTGTTTGCTTAAAGAGAAGTTCCCCAGGAATCCACAAGTTTTTCACCCTTTGTGTTGCTGTATGGACATAGGGTGAGAGGACCTCTAGATTTAATTTGAGATGAGTGGGAAGGTGAGTGCGAGTCTCACAAGGAGTCTGTTGAGGCATACGTCCTAAACCTCAGGACTAGGCTCAGTGAACTCATGGGCTTGGCCCAGGAGAACCTGGCAGAAGCTCAACAACAGAAACAGGTGTGCTATGACAGGAATGCTCGAGCTAGAGAGTATGCTCTGGGGCAGCAGGTAATGGTTCTCATTCCTGTCAGACGCAACAAGCTACAAGCAGCTTGTGAGGTACCCTACAAGGTGATGAGAAAGGTAAGCGATGTTAACTACATGGTGAAACTGCTAGGCAGATGGCAGGGGCACAAATTGTACCATATTAACATGATGAAACCTTACCATGATAGGGAGGCCCTTGTGCTGAGCATTTGCAGTGGATTGCAGGAGGAGTCTGAGGGAGATCTGGGGACTGATCTCCTCAGTGAGGCTCGGGCTGACACCTCAGTGGAAGGGGTTGCAATGTCAAAGCAGCTATCTCCTACCCAGGTTCAAGAAATCCAAGCAGTGTTGCAGGAATTTGGGGACATGTTCAGTGGGAAACCAAGTTGCACTCACCTGGTGCAGCACCAGGTGAATACAGGACCCCAAAGGCCCATTAGACAGCCCCTTATAGGGTGCCTGAGAGAGTCAGATAGACCCTGAGGGAGGAGATACAGGAGATGTTGGAACTAGGAGTGTTTCAAGAGTTCAACAGTCCCTGGGCCTCCCCAGTGTTGCTGGTGCCAAATAAGGATGGCAGCACCAGGTTTTGTGTGGACTACAGGAAATTAAATAGTCACATGGAGTTGGATGCTTACCCCATGCCTAGGACAGATGAGGCCCTAGAGCAGCTGGGTGGGGCTAAGTATCTTACAACCACTGATCTTACCAAGGGTTACTGGCAGGTGCCCTTGATTCCCAGTGCTAGAGAGAGAGGTCAGCCTTTGTGACTCCTTTTGGCTTGTATGAGTTCACAAAGATGCCCTTTGGGATGAAGAATGCCCCAGCGACTTTCCAGAGACTGGTAGATAATATCCTAGCAGGAGGGTTTGCCCTTGCTTATTTAGATGATATTGTCATCTACAGCCATTCCTGGCCAGAGCACCTTCAGCATTTCAGAGAGGTGCTCGGAAGACTACAGAGGGCAGGGTTGACTATTAAGCCGAGCAAATGTCAGGTGGGTATGGCTGAGGTCTCCTACCTAGGACATAGAGTGGGGAGTGGTAAGATATATATATATATATATATATATATATATATATTTACAGTCACACATACATACACACACACACACACACACACACACACACACACACACACACACACACACACACACACACACACACACACAGTCTTAACCAAATTTAGCTAAAACTGACCTTTAAATTGTCAACACACTTTTGTCAGCTATACAGATGGTCAACAGTTGTACTTTAATGGATAATCCCTGGCATTGGGGAATATGCTTTTTGCCATGGGATTGTGTGATCTCAGAGTAAGAATAATAAGTAGCAGGGGATGTGAGGGTGAAAGCCCTCACTTGGGGAGGTGCAGGGTGGTTTACCCCTATCAAAAACATTGTTTTATTAATTGCATGTTCTAAGGATTAGCATACATAGTAGCATGTCAATGTTTGTCAATGTTCAACATTTGTTTGTTTGCTTTCTCTCTCTACGTATATATATATATATATATATATATATATATATATATATATATATATATATATATATATATATAGAAAATTTAAAGATACAGATAGTATGCAGCATATTCACATAAAAACACTGGCACTTTTTATATGTAATGTTAGCCAATAGGAACAGAATGCTGTTTTACTTAGTAGCTCTTTACAAAGGAATCATGCTATTTTGAAGCTTTGAGCAGCTGAATTGTAAAACATGATCTTATAAAAGGTATCTTATATCCTTTGTGTTCTATGAATGTGTGTCTGGATGTGCATGTGGTGTTTGTGTGTGCATGAGTATGTGTATTTGTGTGCATGAGTGTGTTAGGGATAGGTACATGGCATGATTTAATACTTCTATATACATAGAGTGACAGTGTGCCTGCATAATTGCAATTCTGTATACCTTTGAAACTTGTGTATATGTTGCATGTATCAGATCATAGTAGCATGGTGTCATCATAACTACATAAGACATTACACTTCTGCTTTGCAGAACACACCATCACACCATGCCTTTTCACCTCCAACCCATACCCACCTCCTATATTCTGTCCTTACTTCAAAAACTTAAGCCAACAACCCCTTCAGCTGACAAATTACCAGCAGAATATCTCCAACTAGGTGCCAAAGCAATAGCCTACCCCATCTCTCTATTGATCAATAGGACTATAAAAGAAAGTACTATCCCTTCAGTCTGGAAAATCTCGCACATTATCCCTCTCTTCAAAGGAGGTGACTCTTTGGAATACTCTAATTTCCACCCCATAGCATTACTGTCTCCTCTTGCAAAAATAATGGAAAAATGCATCCACAAACAGTTACTTAATCACCTGTTAAGCAACAATCTCTTAGCTAACTGCCAACATGGGTTTCGACCATTCCATAGTACTACCACAGCATTATTATCTTTCACCGACTCAATTAACATAAATCGCAACAACAATACTCCCTCCTCAGCATTCTTCGTAGACCTGTCAAAAGCCTTTGACATGGTTAATCACCAACTCCTCTTACATCGCCTCAATTCCCTCTCTCTGGACAACCTCGCCCTAAGCTGGTTCACATCCTATCTTGCTAATCGCAAACAAGCAGTACTATGGGACAACCATCTCTCTGATCTTCTCCCAACCTCTATCGGGGTCCCTCAAGGCTCCATCTTAGGTCCTCTTCTGTTTTCCATTTTTATAAATGATCTTCACCTAGCCACTCCTTCATCTACTTGTATTCAATACGCTGATGACACCACCATCATTTGCTCTGCCTCTACCCAGACTGAACTTCACTCCCTTACACAAAAAACCTTCTCCACCATAGAGCAATGGTTCTCTAACCACTGTCTCCTCCTCAACCCCAAGAAAACCAAACTTCTCCTCTTTCCACCTACTCACCTATCGCCCTATTGATTTTACACTCACATCTAACAATGGTACCCTCATAGCTCCAGACCAAACAACAAAACTCTTGGGAATTACTATTGATAACCAACTAAAATTTGACTTTCATATCAACTCCACAATAAAACAACTAACAGAAAACTAGGTTCTCTACAGAATCAAATCTTTCTTAACACCTGAAGCCAGAACCACTATAGCGAGAACACACTTGATCTCCACCCTATTATATGCTTCCTCCATATACACTAATCTTTCTAAGCATAACCTCAATAAACTAGCCACATCATACAACAACATTGCCAGATTTGCAACTGCCTCTCCATATAGAACTCACCATTGTTTGAATCTAACAAAACTAGGGTGGTTGGAACTACCCCACCTTATACAATTCTATCAACTTACCATCGCCCATAAAGCCCTGCATCACCCTGAGAACACACCAATGCTCTCCACCCTCATAAAACCCTATAACAACATGAAGAACCTCCGCTCCTTTAACAAAATACAGATTCAAACTTCCCGATCAAATAATCTAGCTGGTGACTCCACATTTTCCAACTCAGTTGGCAAAATTTGGAATCAACTTCCACCAGACCTCACATCCTTGACTACAATTCCACAATTTAAAACCAAACTTAAACTCTTCCTAACCAACCACTGGCTCTGCTCTTGCTATAACCCAGGGTAACCACTTTTCTGTCTCTTATTTTCCCTCAATCCTTTTCATCTGACCTCCCTCTCCTTTTCTTCCTACCCTAGCATATTCCACTTTCCACCTCTTAAATGTTTCTGTTACTCCCCCTCTTAAAGAGACAAAAAATTCTAAATGTTACTACTTATGTAGAAGGTAGAATCACCATAACTTAGTAAAGCATCTAAACCTATTCACCTGCTATGCCTCTAATTGTACTCTAATACCTAGACAGCCTGTAAAAGGTTTAAAGCAAATGTTTTTATTTTTTTTATTGTATAATTGTATAATTTTGTATATTCTTAACCTGTTATGTAGTAGTTAGCGGAGCTTTTCTCCTCGGGCCTCCACTGAAAATGGACATGTATCCAGTTGGACTAGCCCGGTTAACAAATGTAAAATAAATAAATAATAAATAAATCAGGGTGGCAGTCACTTTGTGAAGTGATATGGGTGAGTGTCTGCTCAGTGGTCCAGCCCTTTCTGTGGTTGGTATGATGTTGAAGGACCTTTCTATTAGTACCACCACTGTAAGAGGCCTGTGGGATGTCATGTTGATGATGCGCCATTATATCCAGCATGTTCCTGATGTCCTAATGCTCTGATGGGTACCAACAGAAGAAGGAGGAAAAATTCTTTTATAATTAATGGAACCATAATATTTTGACAACATTAATTATTTACCAGGCTACATTTATGGCATGGAGCCATCCTTCTTTGGGTGTACATGCCAACAACTGGGTTATGCAGACCTTTGTTCCCTAACAAGGATGTCAGGTACTGGGCATCACAAACCTCATTGCCCAGTGTTTGCAAACCAATAGGAGGCCATTCTATATCACTGCAGTTGTCCGCTATTGTAGCAGCAACAGGAACACACCATATGACATGCCAACTGTCCAGCAGTGGTTCTACAGGATTTTGCACACGTTACAGGACACGTTTTTTTCTCATTATTTTGGAATTCTGTGTATATTGTATATAGTTGTCATTGCTGTTACAAACTGTTTTTTTTACCATATGCATTATATTCCTGATATTTATAGTTATTACATAAAAGTCACTTCTACCTGTGGTTATCTTTCTCATTTATTCTGTCACTGACATGCGACACAATATATATCTATATGTATTTTCTATGTACTGTTACAGTGTACCACTTAGTGTCCACTAATACTGGATATCATTACTGCACCCCTCATACTTCAGTAACCTGTTATTGCTGCTACATGTGCACCAGTATGGACCAGTGATGTACTTGTTGTGTGCTGTGGCAGTAACAGTGCAGCATTATCCATCTATGTATGCATACTATTGCAGTGCACTATTAATGAACAGCTGTTGGGTGCCATTGTGCACCACAGTACATTTTATGAATAGCACTCTATTGTGAAGGGCATACAATGCTGTGAGTACTGCTGCATTGTACACCATTGCATACTTCTTCTTCTTTCAGCTTTTTTCCCGGTTAGGGGTCGCCACAGCAGATCACCTTGTCCGCTTATGATTGGCAGTGGAGTTTTTACACCATATGCTTACGAATTTCATGGCAAGACATTTGTGTAGAAAAATGCTGAACCACCAATTTCTTTTAGTCTTTACCTTCCTGAAACTCTTCATTTTGCCTTAGAGCATCTGTCCACCATTGTCTCATTAACTACAATATCACTTGTCTGATAACTGTAAGCTTTGGATCTGGATGTTTGAGTTACATCTCCCTTCAAGTGGAAATGCAGGAAGGGAAAACAGAAAAAGTTTACTATACAACTTTTTTGCATATCACCGTTGAAGAAGCTTTAAATATATTTAATACTTTTAGCTTCAATTAAGGGAAAAAGACAAATTAGCATTAAAGGCAGACAAAATTTCAAGCATTTTGTGAGGCAAAGAAATGTCTTTCATGTACAAGACATATATTCTTACCAGAAATCAAGGAGTGCAAGAAATGACACATGCTAATGTAACCATGCTCATAAACAGAGCTAGAGAAGGTGAGTTTAGTGACTTACATGATTTTGTGATAATAGACTGACTGTTTTATGTGGCCACAAAGTGTCCATGCAAGGGTTTAATTAACATTGTATACAGACCAGACATCACAGAATCGTAGAATAAAAGAGAATCACCCTCATGTCTGACCATAGACACAAGGCCCTCCTGCACATATAATGGGGTAATGTTAGATGCATGGGGTGGACACAGCTCAGTAGTTAATACTGATTATTGATCTTTTTGAGTTAAAGCTCCAAGCAATTGTATGCATTTGTTTTGACAGCTATGTATATTGATAAATCCATGATTTGTAAAACACACCTTCCAAACAACAACCTTCAAAGCTGACTAGTTCAGAAATAGCAGCAGCAGCAGTTCCAAAATTCCATAATAGCAAACATAAAACAAAGTCATGCAGTATTATTATTCATTTATTTATTTATTTACATTTGTTGACCGGGAGTGTCCAACTGGACGTAGGTCCATTTTCAGCGGAGGCCCGGGGAGAAAAGCTCCACAGTTAAAATATGCAGACAGTAGTTACATTGGATTTACATAGCAATTAACAATTTGATCAACATAGCAATTAAAAATTACAAACATAGTTACAGATGAAGAACATAGTACATCAGTAGACAACTAGAATCTTTATCATCTGCGAAGTACATAACATACATTAACAATTGTTACAATAAGAAATTACTGCTGTATAATACGTAGTTAGGCTTATGAGCATCCAAGCTTGCTATAATCAAGGTAGTTAGTGGGGTGGAAAGAAAGGTAGTGGGTGGATGGGGTGGGTGATATTAGAGGGGGAGTTGCAAGGGCATAGCCAGCATGTTTTTATGTGCGCTTTTAGTAAAGATTTGTAGTGGGTGCATGATGGTACAGAGGTAATTGTGGGTGGGAGGGAGTTCCATAATTTGGCTATGTTGCAAGAGAATAGTGCTACTCCAGCAGAGTTATTGGCTTTAGTGACCTGTAAGTGGTTTTTGTTGCTGGATCGTAGTGGTCTGGTGGTGTGATAGGGTTGGAGTAGATTTTGGAGGGATGGAACTTTTAGTGTATGGTTTACTAGCTTGTGGGCGAGTGCAAGTTGATACCATTGAAGGAGGTGTATCATCAAAGTAAACACTGCAACCACAAAGAAAGAAAGGTGGCAAAAGAAAAAAAACTGCTTCAGAATACGTTCACAGGTGACATAGCTTCATAAAAGAACAGCTCCTGCCCTACTAATGTTCTGGACGTATAGTTTGCAATTTTGTCCATTCAATATATCACTCTGTTTCTGCATGCACTTCCAACACATTTCCCTATATAGGTATACAGCCTGCATGTAGTGTAGTGCATTGCTGTCCTCAGTAAGAATGAAATGTGATTGCAGGACACATAGTGCTACTCTGCTATATAACTTTCCTGCTTGTTCCAACCACTATAACAACTTTCTAAATGAACATTATTTGCTCTGTTTATGGCCTTTGCACTAAAGATGGAAAAGCTGCATATTATACACAATGACAATGTAATGTCAGGATACTTCTAACAAAGTAAAATACAACAAGAGTGGTGTGCTCTACTCATACTTTATCTCTGCACTCACACCACAATCTCCCATAAGTTCTGCTACAGTCTACAGCAATCCATTTTCATGGCCAGATGTGATTCAAAATCATTTGTAGCACTCTGGCCATGATGCAGACTGAAAGTAATTTAAATATATATAAATTAATAGATACAAAGGAGTAGCTACTCCCACTGGAAGAAGATCGGTTTCATTACATGACTGGGAGGGATAGCACATATGGCTACTGTGCGGTGTTTCTGTGCATGACAGTCAGCTTCAATATTCAGATGCTTTTATGTAGTTGCTCTGACATCATGCAGAGAGGTATCATAAATGACCAACAGTAGTTGTGGCTCAGCCCTGTTCTACTCAGCAAAGCTGCTTTTACTTGTGATCATGGTTGTTGATTATGTTTTAGGCGCAGTTATTCCACACATGGAGTCCTGTTAATGTTTGACTCTCAACATATATCAAACTCCATGATTCACATGTTTGTAAATCATGAACAATGGAGGTGGGATTAATTTGCATACATATTGAATATATAGTCTCTTCCAGGTGGTATGTAGCTTTATTGAGTACCAGCCCTATGCAAGTACATATATCCTTTATTAAAACTGGGCGTCATCAGATAGAGAAACATTAGACAAAGTACTGGGTATATGCTGAATGAGTGACATTATGAATATACAAAAACATTAGTTTTAGCTAGATATTGGAACATAATGCAATGTGTTATCTGAACTACATTTAAAGTACTGAAATTACCACTTGTTATATGCAAAAGAAGTTGAGCTAACTGAATGGGTAAACAGCATGGTCAAAGTTATTAATCAGGACAAGCTAAAGATATGCATTGCCTCTCAAGTTCTGTATAAATGGATTACAGACCAACGCTATTCACTGAAAGCTATTGAAGAGACTGTTTCTGGCATGTCTGTTGTCAAATACCTTTCTGAACAATATGCAGATCAAGGCTTTTGGCAAATCATACTGGATAAAGTAAACTTTAAGCAATATACTTTTAACAGCCTTTTGGGTAGTGCAGATTTCTTAGATTGCCTTTAGTTATTGTTTAGGTGCTGGTGTTTTTTAGGGAACTTGCTAAAATAAGCAAAGATCTTGTTAGAGTAACTAACATCATATAAAATTCACCTGGGTGAGACCAGCCAAAGAAGATCATGATTCATGCTACCTCATACTGTTAGACTGAAGCACAAAGGTCCAAAGCAGAATAAAACTGAAAGCCAGGTCTATAGGTCATATACAGAAAGCTGAAGGTTTGAAGCCAGATGGGGAAACATCAGTGCCGTGATTAATATTATTGCAGAAACCATAGGCTAAATTAACATTTTTGTAATTCCTTGAAATGGTTCACTATCTCTCAAAGTTTTTTCTCAAGATATCAGATATTATGATTCAGCTAGATTACAAAGAATGCTGTTGAACTTACAAAAGTATGATAAAGATCAGAATGTCCAAAGTAAATCTGGAAAGTAACTGCATATTGTTAATAACATATTGAAATGATATGAGGTAGTGTTAGCTATGCCAGAGAGAGTAGGGCAGTGCATGTAACATATGCCAGCATAGCTAGCTGGGGTTTTGTAAAGAATTATATGCCATTTGAATATCAAATGATTTGTAGAGGTACTTGTGTTAAACATGTATTTTTAAAGTTGCTTGTGTTAAAAACATATCAACAGTGGGTCCTGCTGGACAGAAAACAAATATAAATGTATGTCAGACTGTATTGTAACTGGTGAAATGTATGTATGTTAACAGAGGATGCTGGAATGGAAGGGGTTAAGCTCAGACCAGCAAACCTTAAGAAAAATAACTTGAAATTAAATGGCTTGGTTTAGGCCATAAAGATTTTATCTCACAGGTCTGAATACAGCCAGAGATACAATGTCTGGGTTGGGATCCTGCTCTTATTGTCCTTAGTGGTGAACTAATTGCTACCCTGGGGTGCCAGAGAATGGCTTGTTAGTCTTTACAGGATAGGTGGAAGTATATGAATTATTTTAGTCTCGAGATGCTGGAATAAACCTTAGCAAAGCTCTATGTGTGAATTGTGACACATCTGTGCCAGATGCTGCTCAAGCTTCTAGTCAGGATATTGTGTGAGAACCATAGAATCAGGTGACCAGATGTAATGTCATTCTGTAGTCAGCACTGAAATTGTATTTAGATACTAGTGAGCGATGTGACAGATGATTCTCAGCACTCTGTTTTGGAACTGCAAGACCACTCACCCACTTCATCTTGCCTTCCTTTAGTAAGTAACTTAACTAGGGAACAGTAATTCTTCAGTCAGTTAAGAAAATATAGTGAGATTAGCTAAAAGTATTGTTTTTCTGTATCTGTCTGAGTCTTTCTATCTGTGATATTTGTATATATTTCCAGAGAATTTAAACACTGGTGTTCATTGTAAATGGATACTCAGTATTCTCATGTTCTTTTCTTTTATTTATTATCAAATATATCTAAACCTTTTATTGTGGCTAGTCGTTTAGAAAATATGTTAACCCTTGAGAGTACTTGCATTTATTTAGTGGCACTGTAACACCACACTCCTGAAAGTCTTGCAGATTGATTAATACTACCTTTTGTATAATATTAATTTTACTAAGAGTAATTGGATACCCTGCTAAGAGACTTAAAGTAGCTGGCTGGTGGCAGTGAATCTACTTTATAGTCTGGGTGGAGGTGAGATAGTGGTTAAATCTGTGCCAGCCTTTCCCAGTTGTGGGTGTGGGTGAAATTTGAATTCCAAAGAGTGTGTGTGTCAGCTACTTGGAACAGGGACACATAGCACTGATTTCTGAAGACAGAAAGGTGGAGTCTTATTTGGAGCCTGGAGAGGAAGTCCAGCCCCAGGACTGCAGTGTGCTCCCTGTGTGCTCTTTAGTGAAATTATGCTTGGTGCAGAGAGTTGCATCTGAAATACTGTGTGTACCTATTTTTGTTCTACGTGAACATTCTGCACCATTGTCAGTGGTGAGTTTTGACCCTCCTTCATTACTGACCCAGAGGAGGGACACCACACATATGGTAGACTGCCTCTTGAGGAACAGAATGAAGATTTGCCAGAAAATGATCTTCTGGTTCCTTGCGTTGTGCTGCTGCTACTGCTGACAAATTAAATGAGTTTGAGTGCCAGAGAAGAGAGAGAAATGCAGCTGCTGAAAGGAGTCATCATGTATGGTTGTCCAGACCTACTTCTAGTCATTTGAGAACATTAGTATTAATAATCTAATTTAGGCCTTATCAAGTGTAATGAAAGAGCAAGTGATGTTTTACAGTTGCCTAAAATGTTAGAACAAATTTGAGAAACATATGCTGAAATGTAAGCTCTGTACAGCTATTTATAACCAGAATACAAGAGACAAAACTATCACACAGGTCTTGCACAGAATAAGGTATGAGTTTAGTTGTTTCATACAAAGAACATAATTATCTGCTGTATGTAGACTATTTCTCTAAGTACATTGAGATCATATAACAGAGAGACTTGGCTAGCACCTTCACATACCACTAATCACAGTAACCAGAAAAATAAGAAATAAACACTGCAAACTTAAATTAAATAACAGACCACTAAATAAAACATGTCAACACTTTTAGTAACTCTGTGCTTTTAACCCAAGAAGCAAAATATTGTGTACGCCATGCAAAAATCTGGCTATGGTTATACACTATATCAAAAAAACATATTTGATCAGTAGGATTGTCAATAAATTTGGAATTTGACTTTCGCCCAGGAGCTTAAAGGCAAACTGGGTAATTTTCCTCAGATTGTTTACTGTAAAGGAAAACAATATTAAGGACTATTTAGAAAGTATTAAGGACAGAGATCAAACAAAACACATAAGGAGGAAGTTGGCAAAATGTGGAAAATGTAAATACTGTAAATATGTGAACAATGGTCCCTATGTAAGTGTTGATGGATTTGACAAAAGTATTGGTTGCCCAAGGTCTTATAACTGTGGCACTACCAGTGTGATGTATTTAGTCACCTGTGTGTCCTTCCTGGCTTATTATGTAGGAAAAACTACAAGAAGACTCTGGGAGTAATTCAATAAAGCCTAAACAGAGCTATTTTCTGTGTCGGAATAATGTTAATGCTTGGACATGGAACATGTCTGCAGTGCAATCCAGGAAACAAGGGTGGGGGTGTGCATGAGCTTTCCAGCACTGTGCAGACATGGAAGCAATCACGGAATGCAAATCACCTCATCTCCTGGTGAAAACCATGCAAATGAGGTGATTTTGTGATCCAGGAAGCAGAAAGGCATCCTTGTAGGTGCCGTTTCTGCAGGAAAAATGTATGCAGTTACTAACTGTGTACCAGAATGTAAAAATAAAACTCAAATAAAAGCATGTATTAGGTGGAGTAGCATGTATTAGGCGGAGTAGGCATGCAAATGGCCAAAACTATGGCCATTGACATTTAAAAGTGATGCAATTAATTGAAAACTAAAACCTTTTTTTTTTACCAAAAAACACCAAAATAGCTGAAAACAGCCACCACAGACAGGATACACCAAACTATATAGCAACGGAGATAGCAGCACAGACTGAATATATAAAATTTATTGTGATTCTGGTACCTCGGCCTTCGCCTTCAAATGGAATAGTTCACATTCACAAAAACAAGTCTATAAGAACCACCAGAATAATTCATTAATTGAAATCAGTTAACATTGTTTCAAAATTTAAAGCCACATTTGCCAAAATTTTTACAAATTTTTTACAAAACACTTCTATCTATATTGATTATATATTAAATATTTATATACTGATAATAAATAGCACAATATTTCCACCACTGCTATTCATATTTCCAAATTCATGCCATTAGGATAGAGAGTATTGAAATTAATAATATATTTAGATTCCATATTTAATAACCTCCTCTGAAAACTATGGTTTGTCCCCCCCACCCCATAGGGTTTGGCTATAACACTAAAAATTAAATCTCTCTCCGAACCTCCATGTTCTTTGTGAAAATGACTAGCCACAGGACTATCAAGCCTTACATTTCTAATATCTCCTAGATGTTCTAATATTCTTAATTTTACCTTACACTTGGTTTGTCCCAAATACCATTTTTGTACTGGACAATTATACCCAATAGCATAGATTACCCCAAATGAATTACAATCAAAATGATCAATGGCATTATATAAAATGCCATTGATCCTAGTACCATCCAAATTTCTGATCTTATCACATACTTTGCATCTACCACATGCATATGCACCTGCGTTAGCCATCTTTTTCCTTCTGCCTTTATTTCTTACTAGCTCCTTCAAATTTTGAAACCTACCATAAGAAAAAATCACCTCCTTGGGAATAATGTTTTTCAAATTTTCATCACTATTAATGATAGGCCACAATGACATCACCAGTTTTCTTAAAATAGGGGGAAAAGCTGAAAACCTATTGACAAAAAATATCCTGTCTTTCTCATCACTTACTATAGTGTCATCATTTCCCCCATTTCTGTTGTTCATGTTCTTATATTTTCTTACCTTACCTAAGGAACCTTGATCATAATGCAATAACCCCAACTCTTTCTCTACTTTAACTCTAGATGACATTACCCTTTCATAGGAATACCCTCTAGCACATAATTTCTCATGTACTCAGTCGAATTCCACTTTAAATTTGTCCTTTTCTGAAATATTGCCTGCAATACGTTTAAATTCCCCAATTGGCAATGATTCGATAAGATGGACACTATGCATACTAGATGCATGTAAAAAGTTGTTAACCGCTGTGGTCTTGTGGAATGGTTTATGTTATATCTTTCCATCTGATCCCACATAAAATTCCACATCTAAATATTGAATTTTGTCTCCACCTAAATTAAAAGTAAAATCCAACCCACATGGATTAGTTTTTAAGCTAGAAATAAACTCTTCAAATTCTTTAGGGTCCCCCTTGCATAAAAACAAGAGGTCATCAATAAATCTTTTATATTTGACCACCTTGTTTTGAAAAAAAATTATTAGGATACACAAACAAATTTTCAAAATACCCCATAAAAATAATGGCATAAGAAGGAGCAAAACAGGCACCCATCGCAGTGCCATCCTTCTGCAAAAAAAATTTCTTTTCAAACTCGAAATAATTATGTGTAAGGCAAAATTCCAACAGGCTAATAACAAAGGAAGTTTGTGGACCTTCACCCAATAATTTACCTACCTCCCCAAGTCCCCAACTGATATTAATGCAGGTGCACAATGATGTAATATCCACACTGACCCAGTAAAAGTCATTTTCCCAAGTAACTTCTTTAAAATAAACACAAACGTCCCTAGTGTTCTTTACATGTGAGGGTATCCTTGGTAAATAACCTTTCAATACTGAGTCCAAAAACATACCAACATTTTGTGAAAAAGCACCTCTCCCTGATACAATTGGTTGCCCAGGTGGATTTCTCAAATCCTTATGTACCTTTGGGATAATAAAAAATCTAGCATCTTTTGGATTCTTGATAAACAATTTCTTAACATCTCCGGATGTAAAGAATCCCAAACATTCAACCCTTTCAAGTAGGTCATATAAGGCACTGTTGAATTCCACCTTGGGATTTGTTGGCAAGCTTGCATAAATATTATTATCAGATAACAAATCTAATACTAGAGAATTATATCTCTCCCTGTGTAAAATTACCCAATTACCACCTTTATCAGATTTTGTAAATACATATTTATCACTGTGCTCCCTTATTTCACACAAAGCTTGCCATTCTACTTTAGAAAGATTGTAACACATTGAATGTTTTTTAAATAACCCAAATTCCTTCACGATTTGTTTACTTAATGTTTTCTCAAAAACATTTATGTTGTAATTTGTTTTTGGAGGAACAAATTCACTAACATAGGGTACCTTGGGAATTTTAAACTTCCCATAACCAGTACAATATTCAAAAACAGGAACAGAAGTTGAACAAAATTCCAAATCCTGAAAAATGTCTATTGCTTCGTTTTCATGTACAGACATCTCCATTAATGAACTGTCTAAAACAGACACATCATTCATTTCATCTACAACATTAACTGTTCCTTTCCCATTGTTAGCAAAGAAAAGTTTAAGATGTAATTTTCTACAAAACTCTTTGGCCTCTAACATCACATCTGCCAACGAGGGAATATGAGTTGGAACAAACTTAGTCCCTTTACATAAAACATGTTTCATATTATCAGTGATACACAAATCAGAGAGATTAATGATGCTTAAATCCTCACCTGCAGAAAAATCAATATGGCCATTGGACACAGATTTCTCCCCACCACCATTACAAGACTCAAGTCCACATTCAACTGTTTTTTGTATCTCAGTCGCAAAGTCAATGTCTTTTATCCTTTGCCTACTACGCCCTTTCTTTTGGATCGGACTCTCTTTATCAGATAGAAATGTCTCTTTTGAACCACTAGACCCTGATGCACCTTCCGTATTCAGATCATCAAAAGAAATGCTCTTTCTTCCCACGGAACTCATCTCCACAGATGACGTGGAAGTGTCTCTAAAGCCGCGGGATCTGCTTCTACTGTTTTTAATAGCAGATCTACCATGCCCCTCTTAAAGCTGTATTGCCAAGAAAAAATCTTCCCCGTACTGTAGTCATCAGTATCTCTTGCAATTTTTTTCTTTTTGCGCTGTATCACCTGTATTTCAGTTTTGGAAACTCTCATTTTATATCCTTAAGATTCTGTTCGAAATCTACTTCCGAGGACTTGTTTGTCAAAGTTTCTTGGAGTTCTATGATATTAGAACGTATTTTACTGAGCGCTCTTTCATTGCGCTTGATAAGCACCTTCAACCAACCCAAGTTGCACTGTAAGGAGATTTCTTTCCATTCTGCAAAGAGATCTGAATCCTCATCAGAGAATTCATAAGCAGGTAAACGATCCACTCTGAGTCCCCTTGGTGTGATGTTGGAACTGACATATTTTTCCAACAGTCTCAGGTCATAAAAGACAGTCGCTTCTTTCACCATTAGTTTTTCTAACTCTTCAAACTTCATGGAACAATCATTAACGCCACATACCCATGGGTCATTAGAGGCAAACCACTTTTCTCTCTCCTTCCAAATAGAAGTTAAATCAAAAACGTTCGGGTTGCTCCTTGCAACCACTGGTGGTCCCGCTGCTCCATTGCTAAACATTGTAATCACCAAAAAACACCAAAATAGCTGAAAACAGCCACCACAGACAGGATACACCAAACTATATAGCAATGGAGATAGCAGCACAGACTGAATATATAAAATTTATTGTGATTCTGGTACCTCCACCTTCACCTTCAAATGGAATAGTTCACATTCACAAAGACAATTCTATAAGAACCACCTGAACAATTTATTAATTGAAATCAATTAACATTGTTTCAAAATTTAAAGCCACATTTGCCAAAATTTTTACAAAATTTTTACAAAACACTTCTATCTATATTTATTATATATTAAATATTTATATACTGATAATAAATAGCACAATATTTCCACCACTGCTATTCATATTTCCAAATTCATGCCATTAGGATAGAGAATATTGAAATTAATAATATATTTAGATTCCATATTTAATAACCTCCTCCGAAAACTATGGTGTCCCCCCACCCCATAGGCTTTGGCTATAACACTAAAAATTAAATCTCTCTCCAAACCTCCATGTTCTTTGTGAAAATGACTAGCCACAGGACTATCAAGCCTTACATTTCTAATATCTCCTAGATGTTCTAATAATCACATATGTCATGTTTAATTGGTGCGCAGCAACACACAAACATACTAGTTTGCAAAAAAAAAAAAAATAAAATAGTAAAATATGATATTTAAAGTTATACTGAAGTTTCCCATTATACTGGCCAGCATGCAGAGTCATGCAATGACAGGTTATAGTGGTTGATAAGGACATATGTTCTGGTGTAGTGCAGTATCTAGGGTATACGCAATTAGGTGTATATAAATGAGCTAAGTTTATTGAATAGCAAAATGGGCCACCATGTTCGCAGGTACTAACTGTGTAAGGGCTAGAACAATGGTAACGTCGACAGAAGAGAGAGCTGACATGAAAAGGAGGAGTGTCATGGTTTGTGTAAGCACATTGGAGCTCAGTGGCTCCTGTTTGTGCTCAGCTAAGCACAGCTAAGCAGGGGTGTGTGTCTGAGGCTGCTAAGCTGTGCTTAGCTGGTTAAAGAAAAGCTAAGCATGCTCATGTACAGGGGAGGGTCACATCTGCTGAGCAATATTTCCACTGGAGACATGGGTCTGCGCAGAGAGCTGTGGACTTAGAAGTGGAAGAAATTGAAAACAAAATAAAAAATAAAGGAAATAGCTTAGAAAAGCCAATCAACTATAAATGACTAATAAACCCTCTGCCACTCACACTGGCCCAGTCAAACACCTCAATAATTCAGCTGGCAGGTGGAATGTATCACAGTAAGCCAATCACACAGGCTGCATCTACAGCACATCAGTATAAAGTATGCAGACACCCTTCAATCTGATTTTTCCCACATACTCTGCAGCATTGGAGTACACACTTGGGAATTTTAACTGGCAAAATGATAGGGGTTGCTGCTGCCCTGGATGTCATGCTAACACATGCCAGTGAGCACATTTATTTCCCCAGCACCCCTGAGGAGAGGACCACCAATATGCGTTTCTTCCACCATGTAGCACACTAGCCAGAGATACTGGGTGCCATAGATTGCACTCATGTGCACATCAAAGCACCACCTGGTGAGGAGGGTAGTGTCTACATCAACCGCAAGGGATATTACTCCACCAACTCCCAAGTTGTATGCAATGCTCAGGGTATTATCATCAGTTTGTGTGTTGGCAGCCCTGGCAGTTAGCATGACTCCTCCATCTGGCATGCATCACAGCTGTACCAGGCAGTTGTCAGGGGGGACATCCCATACGGCCATCTAGTGGGGGATGCTGGCTATGCACTGGAACTGTGGATGATGACACCCATCAGAAATGCACACACACCTACTGAAGAACACCATAATGAGGCACACGCACAAACTAGGAACATCATAGAGCATGTGTTTTGGCTGCTCAAGTCACGTTCCGCTACCTTGACATATCTGGTAAAGCCCTGCAGTACTCTCCAGCCACATGTGCACACATATTCATAGTATCTGCCATTCACACAATATGATCCTGTGGAAACAGCTGCAGCAGGAACATCACAGGGAAGAGAGACACAGCCCCCCCCCACCATTGCCAAGGTCCCCACAGGCACATGAGCACTTGAAGGAGGAACCCCCTGAGCCTGTCCCTGTAGGCAGACATAGGCGTGACCAGTACACCCTGGCCTTGGCAAAGAGGCAATGCATAGCACATACACTGACACTCTAGGGACCCAGGAACTGACACCTCACTCTGATTTGCACACACAGCAAAAAGGATGCCACACACACATCACACTACCTGTACCTTACCATGTATAGGCTGTATACTGCGTGCATCAGGCAGAGTCAGCCCTGAAGCACTGTTCTTACAACTGCTGCTGGCACACGGTAAGTCACTCTTCTCAACAACAAATGAATGGAGTAGTAGACTGTAGTAGCATATCTATGGCATTGCTGCATGTATGCAAGGGAATGGGATGGGCTACAGGGCTAACAGCAGATAGCTGACAACCATGTGGGACAACAGGAAATGTCCAGCAAATACTGGCTGCCCCAGAATATGCAGTAGTCCCCAAGGTGCCAAAACTCACTGCAGTATATGTGGGGGACTAAGAAACTGCAGGGTCATAGGTCACATGCATGGATGTCAAAGTTGGAGTCCCAATCACACTTCTCAGCCTATCACAGCAAGTCATCTGAACAAAGCCATAAATAAATGTGTGGCAAAGGGCCACAAATAGTGACAGTTATGAAACAGTGCTCTTACAAACTTAGACAGTGATATTACCATAGGTCTTGCAGTTGGATTAACTCTCCGAAGGGTAAGAAGTCTGAAACTCAAATGTCTGTTATTACTTTCTAACTTCGGTCTTTAATGATATGCCAGTATTTTCCAAGGCAACCACAGTACTATGCTAAATGGACCCAAGATATGAAGCAAACATCTGGACAGTCTGTGGAAATTTGTACAATTAAGAGGTATGCCCCCCTTCTTCCAACATACCTGTGTTCCTATAGAAATGCAGTAACATTTATGTTTGTAGGGTAATAGCAGCAGACCACACATTCTCACAGCTGTCCCAATCAACTTGATAACTTGTTCCATGTCCACAATATGCAGGGGTCAATGTGCTATGTCTGTGCGTGGTTAATACTGTCAGGATGTAGACAGCACTTGCTATTGGCTGTTATGGCTTAGTGGTCTAAGTACAGTACTGTGGTTAGCAGGGTCTGTGGTTTGAGACTGGCTGTACCAACTATTTTGCATGTCAGCTGCACCTACAGTAGGAGTTGTACACACTGTCCAGAAGTCAATATTTGTTACTGCAGGAAAGCTGGACAATGGAGGGACAGGTGGCCATACATATGGACAGTACACATCTCGGAGTAACCTACACAGTGCCTAGTAGAATAGCAGGTTGTGACAAGTCAGTGTAGTGCCAGGTTATAAATGGCTGCCATGTTACTGTGTCAGTACTGACAATAAGTCAGTGGGCGCCATCCATACCCCTGGAATGTCATGATGTCACAGAATGTCCAAACGTATGCCTCATATATCTGTTCTGCTTCTCATAACATTGCATTTTCCTGCCAAACTATTTGCAAAACAATGAAGGTTGATGTGAAACATCAATGACAGACAGTTGAGAAGCAGATGTCATACCCATAAGAAAATGCAAGCTAATACAAAACCATTCTACCAACTGTCTACATTTGGAAGAGCAATATTAACACCCTGTCCCCATGTCTGGGCATGAGTGTTATATATGGGCCTGTCCAGATGTCAGTCTGTAAGTGTTTGACAGCTTTGGCCAACATGTAGCCTTATAATAACACTGCAACACAAACCATCTGAGGAACACGGCAGATGTAGGGGTGCAATGTTGGGCAGCCTGCTAATCAGTTCCAGTCAGAGATGTGAAGTCCATAACCCTGTCTGTGATGTTGCAACTTCTACCCCACTTACACCATAACTACAAATACATAGCAGCAACTGTGGACAAAGCCTGTGACTGGACTACAGAAGGACAAAGATTCATATATAAGGGGAAGGGGAACCACTGGCCAGACAAATGGAGAATGTGCATACCACAGCAATTTGTGCAGTAACATAGGTTCCCTGCAGTGTATGGAGTCGGTAAATAAATATCTATCAGTGGTTCATCACATTACTCTGTACTGCTCTGCCGCTGACATACCAGTAAATCACAGCTCTCTGTAGAATATACCACACATATTATGGAAAACTCTGCTCAGTCCAATGCACTCTGTCCCACGCCAAGATATGACTCAGTTAATAAGGATAGCACACAGCCAGGAGATCCCCAGCCAGTATATCACCGAGTTGCTGGACTGTTTACACAGGTTCATCAGACAATTGACTGTAGCACACAAAATCCTGGACCGGAGTACAGCTAGCTCTGCAATGCAGTCCAACTCTTACTATTGAAGTTCATACTGGGCATGCTCCTACACTTGGAGAATTAAGCCCATGTCTAAACCCACATCTGACTATACAACTGTGTTGTCCATATATGTCTTTGCATACAGACAGCTATGTACACCTTAACTGTCTCTCCCCGCCCCCCTCTGACAGGATTACCCTCAGTTATCTGTAGGTGGCACATATATAATATATCTGCATCTGTTGAGTGTGATAAGCATACATATATATATAGGTAACATATATAAATATATCAATTATAGCCAGGCAGAGACAGGGAGGGAGAGACAGACAGATACAGATAGAGAGAGACCCACAGACAGAGACAGCCATAGAGAGAGAGACACACACTAAAAGGCATAGAGTGATGTCCTGATGCAGACATTTGCACACCAATTGTAACCACTGGCATGTGCCAGTATGAAGGTGAACTCCACTGTGTAATAGTATTGAGGTAGGGGTTGTAATCTCTCATCACCTGCCTTGTGTGTGTGTGTGTGTGTGTGTGTGTGTGTGTGTGTGTGTGTGTGTGTGTGTGTGTGTGTGTGTGTGTGTGTGCATGTGTGTGCATGTGTGTGTGTGTGTGTGTGTGTGTGTGTGTGTGTGTGTGTGTGTGTGTGTGTGTGTGTGTGTGTATGTTTCTACATTAAAGCATTTTGAGGCCTTTCCACCCAGGAAAACCCCCATAGCCCTACTTTACAAGGCCTGCTAATGTCATTCACATTAGAAGCACCTTTAGATACTCTTCAGCCATATAAGCTCTGTGACACATGCGATAAATGCATAGCAGTATAGTTCATATTACTAGATAGGCAGGAACTCTAAACTCATCACTGGCAACTGCATATCTGTGTGTGTTTCTAGGTTAAAGCATTTGGATGTCTTTTCAGCCCAGTAAACCTCCTATTGCCTTACTTTACAAAGCCTTCTGATATCATTCACCTTAGAAGCATCTTTGGACACCCTTCAGCTGTATAAGCTTTGTGGCACATGCGATAAGTATGTAGACTATAGTACTATACAACTTGATAGGTAAGGGTTCTAATCTCAGCACCAGCACCTGTGGGTGTCTGTGTTTCTAGGTTAAAGCATTTTGAGGCCTTTTCCATCCATTAAACCTCCCATTCTGCTAATTTACAAGGCCTGCTGCTGTCATTCACCTTAGAAGCACTGTTGAACACCCTTTAGCCATATAAGCTTTGTGGTGCATGCGATAAGTCTATAGCACTGTAGTACATACAGCTAGATAGGTAGGGGTTCTAATTTCAGCACTGGCAGCTCTTGTGTGTGTGTGTGTGTGTGTGTGTGTGTGTGTGTGTGTGTGTGTGTGTGTTTCTAGCTTAAAGCATTTTGAGGCCTTTTCCACCCAGGAAACTTCCCATTTCCCTACTTTACAAGGCCTGCTGATGTCATTCACCTTAGAAGCAATGTTGGACCATCTGTAGGTAAATAATCTCTGTGGCACACATGATAATGTAGCACTAAAGTGCAAAAAACTAGATAGGTAGGGGTTCTAATCCCAATTCTGGCAACTATGATACTGTGTGTTTGTGTGAGAAGCATACCCACTGTGTGTGTGTTGGTTATACCGTTTTGAGGCCTGTGACGCCCCCATTGTATTACTTTACAGGTCCTGTTCATGTCATCCACCTTAGATGTACCATTTTAAAGTATACAGGCCATACCACTCATCTGTACAGATGTATGCAGAATGTCCAGATTTTGCAACATATATGTGGTCTGTGTTTCATAACAATGGGGTTTTATGTCACATCATTGGCAAGTCCATGAGAGGTGACATCACAAATAGTGAGAGACATGTCAGCTTCAGATGTCATACCCTTCTGCAACATCATACTGATGCAAAACTTGTTACCCTATCACTTGTCTAGGTTTCTAAGAGCAATGTGAGAAGTGTCCTTATTTTGGGGTTTTTTTCCTACCATTCACGAAGGCATTCCCAAGATTAATTGCTGTAAGAGGTTGTGAGTTATGTCCTGGATGTATAATCTTAGTGGCACATGTGATATGTGCGTAGCACTATAGTACATACAAATAGAGAGGTAAGTGTTCTAATCTGACTATTGCCAACTGTATGAGTGTATGTGTTTCTGTATACATATACCCTGTGGCTGTCTTCCCTGTGTGTAGGTGATGGTTATACCATTTTGTGTGCCTATTCCACACTGTTAACTCCCCCATTGTCAACCTACTCAGGGACCCTACAGATGTCATCCACCTTAGAAGCACAGATGCACATTTTATAACACAAAGGCACTATGGTGCGTGCAAGAGTCATGTTGGTCTGCATTGTACATAACAAGATAGGTAGGTGTTCTAATCTGAAAAGTGTTAACTCTGTGTGCATGTGTGTTTCAATGCATCTCCCCATGCAGCAGTGTGTGTGTGTGTGTGTGTGTGTGTGTGTGTGTGTGTGTGTGTGTGTGTGTGTGTGTGTTAGGTTCATAGGTTCATAGGTTTATACTAGGCTATCTGCCCTAAGGCATTTATAAGCCTAGCCCAAATTATTGTGGCTTACGCCACCCCTTATATGAAAAAATACTGTGCCCATTAGTTTGTTGTGCCTCTGTCCAGCAGTGACCCAGAGATGATTCCCGGGGTAAACCTACGATCTCCCATCCACAGGTCTAGATTTCTCTTGAACAGAGTCAGCGAGGTGCTCTGCCTCACATGGACCGGGATTTTATTCCACAGCATAGGGAGTCTCTGAGTGATAAATCTATCCCTCCAGCACGTCCTATTTATATCCGTGCTAAGGTTTAAGTCGCTTGCTCTAGTGGTTTTGGTGGATTTGGATTTTTGAGGTGGAGCATGTCCATTAATTCCGGGTTGGACATGGCCTTGTATGTCAGGCACATGTCACCTCTGAGCAGACGGTATGCGACTGAATAGAGCTGGAGTTTCTTCAATCTGGCAGCATATGACAGATTTTGGAGTCCCTTTATCCTTTTGGTGAGGAACTTTTGGGGTCTCTCCAATTGCTGCAGATGTCGGGTGAGATACATCCCGAATGGGGCATTGTACTCGATCATTGGTCTGATAAGTGAAGAGTACAGGGGAACAATGACCTCACTAGATCTGGATGTGAATCCCTTCATGATCAGGTGGGCAATGTAGAAGGTCTTTCTAACCACTTTAGCAATGTGAGTGTCAAAAGAAAGGCCACTGTCAACCTGGGTCCCCAGGTCCCTGATAACCTCTTCTGTGCTTAGTGGATTGCCACCTATATGGTAGCTTGGGGTTACCTTGTTTTTCCCGAAGGGTATGACTATACATTTTTGGCGTTTAACTTCAGGCCATGGCTCTGGCACCAGCTATCTGTTTCCGTGAGTCCCTTCTGAAGGATATCAGTGTCCGATGCACTTTCCACTATGGCCCAGTTTGCAGTCATCTGCAAACTTTGTCAGCCAAAGTCCTCCCATGTTGGCCTGTACTTCTGAGAAGTAGATGCCAAACAATAGGGGCCAAGGACCGAGCCCTGTGGGACACCACTTGTGACCGGCTTGGAGTCTGACACAGCGCCAGCAACTCTAACCCTGTGGGTTCTGTCCTTAAGCCAGTTTGCAACCCATCTTGTGACATATGGGTTTACATTTAAGCTGGTAAGTTTTTCTACAATACCCGAGTGGGGTATTGTGTCGAAAGCCTTTGCAAGGTCAAGGTAGGCTGTATGGACTGCCTTTCCTCATCAATGGCCTTGGTGACTATTTCAAGAAGTCGACCAAGTTCAAAAGGCATGATCTTCCCTTGACAAAGCCAAACTGGGTCGAGTCCAATGTCTGCAAGTCCCCTATATCTTTGTTTATGAGCTCCATTATGATCCTCTCCATAGCTTTGCAGACTAGACTTGTTAAGCTTATGGGGCGGTAATTACCAGGGTCCGTGAGGCCACCTTTGTGGAGTGGGACCACAGTTGCCGTACGCCACTCCTTGGGCACGTATCCTGTGGTAAGGCTGAGATTAAACAGCTGCCTTATGTGCGGGTTTAATTCCTCATTTAGCTCGTGTAGCCATCCGGTCCCATTGATGCTGTGTTTTTAGCTTTAGAGAGAGCAGCTTTCACCTGCGCATTTGAGATGTCCGGGAGGCTACACTCGGCTGGGATAGTTATCTCTCCTTTAGGGGGGGAGAGGGGGGTGAAGTTTGCACTGAACCTGTCTGCCAGTATGTTGGCAATGTCTGTGGGTTCAGTGATTTTTGTATCATTTTGGACTAATTCTGAGCATATCTGTGAGTTTCCACCCAGGTTCCTAACATAGCTGAAAAAGGCCTTATGATTGTCCTTTGAATCCATGGCAATTTTTCTCTCAAAATTGGCCTTAGTTGATTTTATGAGTGCTCGTATTTTTTACTAATAATGATCAGGGGTGACTTCCCTTTTATGGATTTTGTTCTATCATGTAATAGCTTTCTCCTCTTATTGTAAAGTTTGTTAATGGCTGGGGTCCACCAGACTGGACGTTTGCCCTTTGTGGAAAGAGTCTTGGTTTTATTTGGGATTGCCTGATCCATGCAGTCCTGGAGGTGTTCATAGAAGGCATTTGTAAGGGCTTCCAGCTTGGGTTGTGGTTTCCTCTGACTCAGGCGCCTTGAAGGATACCACACCAGTCTTGCGTAGTGTGAAGTTTGCTTTAGAGAAGTTCTTCACTATGGTCTTTTGTTTGGGGTGGGGCGGATGTGGATTTCCAGTGAGATTAGTTTATGATCAGATCTCACCAATGAGGGATATACTTCCGGTGTGGAGCATTTTGTCCCCATGTTTGTGACAATGAGATCTAGTATATTTTCTCCTCTCGTGGGAACAGTGACTAGCTGTTCCATGGCATTTGAATTTATGAACTCCAGGAACCGTTGGGCCAGAAAGCTAGGGCTTGAGTAATGTTCCCAGTCTATATTCGGGTAGTTGAAGTCACCCAACATGATGGTGTTTGGAGATACATTTATACCCTCCAGTGTCTTCAGGAAGGCTGTGTGGGGTTCCTGAGTTTGAGAGGGTGGCCTGTAGCATGCTACAATTTGTAGAGCAGTTTTGCCTATTGTTAGTTGCACCTGGATGGTTTCCGAAGCTTCATGCGTTGCCACCAACCTGGAGGTGTGAGTATCCTTTATGAATATGGATACACCCTCCTTTTGTGGAGTGGTCCGGGTTTTGGGGCGAACGCATGATATGAGGTAAAACCTAATAGTGCCGGGGTGCTCTCAGGAGCCTTGAACCAGGTTTCAGTTACAGCACAGACATCGATGTTCTCCAAACTGAGAAGGGCCTCAAGTGCGTGCATTTTGAGATTTAGACTTCTGGCATTGAGCAGCATTAGGCCCAATTTCTTGCCATTTTTGTTTTCTAGGGTGGTAGGTTTAGAATTTGAGCCTTGCCTAAAAAGGCACTATGGGGTGGCAAGAGCCTTAGCCAATATCCGAAATCCCAGGGTGACAGGTGCAAGCCGTCCCTTGGCAGCGTGGCTTGTCAAGCATGTCATCCCAGGCAGACAGACACTGGATCCCCTTTGAATGACACCAGACATTAAGCCAATTGTTAAAGCTGATCATCTTGTCTCTATATTGTGGCATCATTCTTGGTGAAGGAAGGATACTGCTCAGGGTTAGGGTCATACCTGCCTGGGCTACATAATCAGAGAGCTCCTCTATGTCTCTTTTCATGCAGTCCAGGGAGGTATCGTCTCAGGTCGTTCACACCAGCATGGACAATGAATGTGTCATATTTGTACTTGCTGTGGAGTGACCCGAGTGCTTGTGTTATGTGGCGGATTCTAGCGCCCGATAGGCAGCTTACTGTGACCCTCTCCTTGTTCAGCCTGGTGAGTGGGACGTCAGTGTGTCTGACTATGGAGTCACCTATGACAAGTATGTTTGGTGTTGTATTTGGCCTTAAGGGCTGTGACTGCTTTGCACACTGCTTTTGTGGTTTATGTGTTGCTTGTGGGGTGTCTTGAGGTAGCAGTTGTTTGGGTGTCTGTGTGTGTGTGTGTGTGTGTGTTTGAGATGGCTCTACCATGTTAAGGGCCTGTTAACCCCCCCACTGGCAATCCTAACAGCCCCTGATGCAAAACCTGTTACCCTATCACTTGTCACTTGAATAGTAGTGGCAGACACTGCAAAACTATAGTAGCTCTGTGGTGCTTGTGGTATGCATATAGTACCAGCATATGTAAAACTAGGTAGGTAGAGGTTCTACTGTCAACAATTGCAGGTCATGAGTGGATGTGTTTGTGTGTATGTATGTATATCCTCTTGCAGCAGTTACAGCCACCAGCATACCTCTCAACCCATCACAGAAAGACATCTGGTTAAAGCCATACAGAAAAGTGAGGCAAAGGCCAAACACTGAGCACAACCTTCACATATTGCTGTGGCACACATGGAAAGTAGATGCCAGAACAGGTTGTGCATTTGAATGCATTTCCCAAAGGGTATGACTTGTGACATGACAATATCTGTCATTAATCTTTAATGTTAGTCTTTCATGATTTTCCTCCAATTTTCCAGAAAACCACAATGTTATGACAAATGGAATTAAAATATGTGGCAAACATCAGGACATTCTGCAGAAATATGTAGAGGTTAGAGGTATGGCCACCTTCTGTACTACCATGCAGGTTGTGGTCCATTTTTGGCAAGGTGTGACCTGTGACACAATACAGAGGTCCCAAAGTGTAGGACAACAAACATTTCTTGAAGTTGTCCACTAAATAATTTGGCAAAAAAAATTGCATAGAACAGTTATTGCACATGAGAAGCACTTTAATATCATTATAAATAATGTAAGCTAAAGTAATGTCACATAAAGAAACTGTTATATGAGCAAACCAAAGGACATCCTGTGTGTTGCACTTGCCATGGGTATGGTATGTCCTGCCAACTGTCATGTTACTACAAGAAGTGTCCTACAGTCTACATTTGATAAGGTGTCAACCATAATCTGTGTCACTTATGTGCATGCAATATGTAGACATGTGAAGGCCCTGTGACTACCTGCTGCCCCCAATGACCCACATGTATCTAGGCATGAGTGCTAACTGCCACCACACACATATGTAGGTGCAGCTTAAGGCTGTGTCAACTGTAAGTAGTGTGCAGTCTGTCATTGAGCCACAAACTGCTATTAACATACTGCAATGGGCCATAAAGTGGATATGGAATGGTGCCAAGGTTCTGGCTTCAAGTTGAATGCAGACAAAAGTGTCAGCATACCATACAGTAAAGACATGGCCCCACTCCTTCCTACATCAGCAGCAACCCCATAAACACACACACTGCAATGACAGACCTGGTTACTCAGCATGCTAACAATGATTTATCTAGGCAACAAGTAGTGGCAGTGGTCAGAAAAGGCTTGTATGTGGTTCACCACATAGGTAAAGGGACTGCATCCAGACAAAAGGTGAACATTACCTCTGAATAGTCCTCAGTCAGTACAATACATTAGAAGCATGGCCTGTCTGCTATGCACCTATGCAGATATTTGCAGAAACTGTAAAGGCTATGTTAACACCCACAAAGGTCATCCATGGCCCTCAACACCTGTGCCACACAGACAGCCTCTAATCAGTACTGCCCCAGTGGTTATCAGTCAGGTTGTCCACAGGTGTCTGTGGCATGCCTAGATGTCAATGTTGTGATCAGCCCTTCAACAGCTGCCCCATATATGAGAGTATAACCCTGTGTGCATTACCAGCATGACAGGCCTGAATCACATATGACACAACACAAAAATCTGATGGAGAGACAGTTTTGTCAACCAGAAGCTGACCTGTCTCATGAATGCACTCCCCAAACATGCCAAACACAGTACCATGCAGACCATCATCAACTGCTTCACAGTTGAGTGGATGGGAAATAAACACAAACATCTGTCCAAGGGCTCCAACAAGTGTCCATCAAGGCCATGGCCAACATGTGCTGCTTGATGATTGTGTTGGGGGTGAAATAAGGGACCCAGGTCCAGTACTCTAGTAAACTCCTCTGTAACTATGAACCTGTGATCCTAAGGAACACCCAAGTGACATGTATCAGGACTAGCTTAATGTGTCAAGGGGTATGCACGCAAGGTTATGCTCTCTGCCTGCATTGTCCCTCGTACACTATTCCAGACATACCTTGGTGATGAAAAGCTGTCTGTGTTACCACCCAGCCATCTTGAGCTTCTGTAATGGCAGCAGCTCACCACGACGTACACACACAGACACCTGGAACATAAACAGAATAAGGTCTGTGAGACAAAAGTCAGTCAGCAGTACTAACAGCAATAAAGCATCATGGCACAAAGGTACATACACTTTGATGCGTACACATGACAATTGTCAGCAGACAGCACCTCACAGGGCATAACACTACTACACTACAAAATGCCATTACCTGTACTAGATTCACCCTGTGCATCAGACACATATTAACATTTCCCTGCATTGATGGTATGGATATCAGGGATGTGGCAAAGCTATCATCACATGCACAGGATGTGGTGTGGGGTTGCCAAAGGCCAAGGCTGTGCCATACAGTTGACATCATGTTTGTGTGTTTGAAGGGGTGCTGGTCAGCTGGGCCATGGAGAGGAGCTGTGTACATCTGTTGGTAACCTGCATGTGACAGTGATGTGTAAGTATGTGCATGCACACAGTCAACTCATGTGCTAGCCCCACATGAGGGTATGTTGGACAGCCATGGACTGTGCATGGCAGAATGTATAGTTCACCATCTCTGTCCATGAAGATGGGAACTAGTTCTGCCAGGAGTGACACTGGCACCACCATGCCCAAGGCCAGATGTAGTGCTACTTCCTGATGGTGACTGGTATCTGCTGGCTCTGTGTCCCTCATGGGACTGCACAGGCCCACATGCCCATGGCCTGTCATGTCATGGTGTGGACAGCACCCTCCCTTCATTAGTGCTGGTGGTACTGCCACTACAGGAGTGTGAATGTGCATGGTCACATGGGCTCACAGCTGATGTTGTTGCTGACCAACGTCCACATGTCCGATGCCCTACTCCCACCACATGTTCAAGCACAGATATTGCATGGTTAAGGACTGACAGTGTGTCACCCCACCATCTATTCACTACATCAGCAAAATGACATAAGGCATCACCAATGCCACAGAGGGTGTCATGCATGCCAGGCAGTATTGCATCCATGACCCTGAGCATCCATCTGGTGTGCTGTTCACAACTTGCCTGTGCCTCCATGATGGACTGAAACATGCGTTGGGTGAAACATGCTGTGACACCTCTGACAGGGGCTGGATGGCAGAAGTAATCCTTTGAGCACCCCTGTCAATCTGCCTGTGTGGGACCTTGCCAGATCTTTGTAAATGGTTAGTGTCTACAGTCTCAAATGCCATAGTCACCACACTACCCTGTTCAATGCCACCACCCTCTGACTGCCCAATATTTGTGGCTGCTGGGGACTGGGTATGTGTGGACATACTGACCAGTTTGCATGGTCATTGGGGTGGGAGTGGGATGTCAACCAATGGGACAGAGTCAGCCCCCAACAACCCCACCTGTGTCTCACAGTGGCCACCATCATCATCAGTGTGCGATAAGACACTGACATCAGGTTGTGAGGGGGACACACTCTGACCCCCATGGTCACCTGTGAGGAGAAGACAACATGACTACATTAATTCCTGCACTATAATGTTTGATGATCCATACAACACACACACACACACACACACACACACACACACACATGTGCCACAAAGGCATTATACAGATCACACCTTCTGACTGATGTCATGCATAGCACACAATCAGACCACAACAGACAAACTCTGGATAGGCCCTCAACAACATGCAGTGCAGTTATGTCCAGTTAATGCTGCTAGTACTATACACCTGTGAGATACTTGAGAAGCTGGAGTATGTGATGGATCTTTACCTAACACACAGTGCACCAGTGTACACAATAGTAATGCACTCCTGTATAGCACATTGGCTACACCTACACTAAACTATGTGGGCATATGTTACAACTCCTGCAAATATGCTACTGTGATTACCAGTGTGATGCACTGCACTGCAGTGAGCCCCACCACAACTGAATATGGAACATATTGCAATATGGTTACGTGTAACAGTTGGGTGCATGGCAAACTGGCAGCCCTTAACATGCCTAGGGTATAGGTGACCCATAACATGATAGTTCACACTCACCAGCTACACGTTGATGCTCCCCAGCCACACCAGATGTACCTATGAAGTTGTGGGAGAGAGGTGTTTTCAGCACACACACATATGGCTATGGTACAAGATAATATGTGCATTTATCAACATGTACAGTACAAGCTGTGATCTACCCAAATTGGTGACATTCACAATATGTGTGCACATGTGTACATTACAAAACCCTAACCACAGATGCCGATTGACCTGACATATGTGTACAGGTATGCAGAGGCTGGCACTCTGAATGCTACAGAATTAACATGATGACCACTGGAGGCTTACCTGGACACTCCTCGGCTGTGGACTCTGTGCCATCCACCTCCACGACATATGTACTGCTGCTTTCCTGTGAGCTGGTGGCTGACACCAGGTTTGTCAGGAACTCCTCTGTGGCTGAGAGTGGTGGTTGTGTAGCAGGCCTCCACCTGTGCCAGCATGGTCCCTGGCCACAGCTGAAGCCTTTTGCCATGTATGGTGTATGAGATCAGTAGCATGGTGTCGGACCTGTTCATAGATCCTGTCCCGATGGCCCACATTATTGACTGTTGCTACAAGTTCTGGCCACAGGGCAGCATGTTGTTGCAGGTTTTGGCATCTCCTTCCCAACAGTACTCGGTGATACAGTCTCAGAGCATTGATGATTGTGGCAGTCTCGACCTCTGAGAAGGGGGAGGGTTTGCATCATCTGTACATTCCACCTGAAATACATGAACAGGGGAGCACATCACAGGACTGCATGCACTGCTCACCATTATATACAAACCCTGCACATACACTATTGCCAGCACTATCCACCGCTAACCCCCACATTCATACCACCGCCATCTACCAGCACATTATGTCTGTGGGTATCGGCAACATAGTGGCAATACAGCATGCACTGTCCCCCCGATCCTGATGTTTCATTCTACTTGCTGCATGTGCTATGAGGTGTTGTACTGCATATAACTGTTGCACCTATTACTGCTTGGTCATAGGCTGTCTACATGGCCTGCTGTGGTGTCAGTCTCCTACTGTATTAGTACACACCTGGTCTGTAGGCCCATCTCTCAGGTTTCCCTGGCCGTCCTCCATCAGATTCTGGGGTATATGGCTGGACAATGTCTTACAGTGTGCTTGATATTAGTGTCCTGGCACCATGTAGCACCTGCCTCATGTACATGGATAGACAGCCATCTACAAACACCACCAAGGAACGCAATGTGTGAGAGTTGGAATGACTGTAGGAACCTGAAGTCCATGCTCTCTGCCTGTCAGTGCTGCATATCTGTCCCCAAACAGGTTGTCAACACAATAGGTACACCTCACACACCTACATAACACACAAACATCTGCAGTGGTCCTCAACATACACATTCACAAACATAGGGGATCTCTGAGGCAAAGACACACATGAACACCACAGCCATAAACAACACATAACACACATGGCCACACACCTGTATCCCACAGCTACGCAGGCGTCAGGCCATATCAAACATGTTACACATAGAGGACTCCAGTGGAGAAACACAGGTGTACCTCTGACCTGGCTGTGTATGTGGATGGTCACAGTTACTTTTGTGTCAGGTGACAGACACCACCATACTGCATACACATTGCTGTCTGTCGCCAACAAGTACTGTCATGGTTCTGTCACAGTACATGCTGGTGTGCCTGACCTGACCTGACATGTACATCCCTGGATGATATGCAGTGAGACAGGACTGTGCACACAGGTTATGTGTCCCAGGCAGGTATGTCCATAGCCTTATGCAGCAGCATTATTCTGTCACCCAGGCAGATGCCACAATACAATCAGGGAATGCTTGCCCTTAACATGTCCACATTTCTTCTGTGATATTCCAGGGGTTTCAGTACATGTTAGTCTGGGGTGATGTGCTAGACCATAGTGCTCTGCGAGAGATGGCCTCCATCTGTCTTCACAGGTTTTCATGCATCTGGCAGTGGTTCTCGCCAGCACCATGGTGACTCCATGAGTAACATTGTTGAAGTTATCACTACCAACGTACAAGTGTCAGTGCAGCACACATTGAAGCCCATGCTGCTAAACGCTAGAGGTATAGACATGACTTTGCCCTCATTGCAAGCATTCCTAACCCTGGGAACTGCAGACATCTGTGCAGTCACACACACTATGGTTCAAAGGTGCAGATAGCACCCCGGCATTACATGATCAACCATCCTATTATACATGCAGAAGCCAAAGTGTAGCCAGTAATGCCATGGGACATGGGGTTTCCGTATATATGAGACACATACACACCTCCACACTGTACAGGCACAGGGGACACTGCAGGGGAAGTTCACCATTGCCATCACAAACCTAATCAATTCACAGCTAGCTACCTACTGGCCACTACATGTGACCAGGAAGCCCATTCTGCCTATATGGACCTCATCAGCTGTACTCAGAGTTGGATCTGTACCCTGATCCTGGGTCAGTTGAACTACTCTAACATACATTGTAAGATGTACTCATGCCAACACACAAATGACCAGTAAGCCATTATCAGTGGATGTAGGAATACATTGGTGTGGCCAGAGGCTACCCCCACATGAGGTGAAGGTATATTGCAGTTGACATTACACAACATGGGTTAACACTGGCATACCCCTACAGTGTCATGCTCCATGGCAAAGCAACTGTCATGTAGTCATGTTAGCAGTCACCATCTCCCACAATACCCATCCAACTAGGACAGCCATACATACACCTCCAACGTGGAATACATCCTCCTGGTGGATATGCACACCCTCACAGGCCCCACACCATTGTCAAGCACTGGCCCCAATTTACACACATACACACAAGTGCTATTTGTGCATTTGTACAGATGCATGTAGTGAGGTATACCCAACAGGCCTACATCATCCTCTGCTAGGATATGTAAACCTGTCTGGTGGACATGTGCAATATATACTGTCCATTACATGGAAGACATACTGCTGTCCAAGATGAAGTAGTGGCAGGTGCCCATTTTGGAGCACTGTCTCCTTAGCATATACATGAGAATGAGATCTGTTGTGCATATCTGCACAACAAACACAGAGCCTACATTGTCGACATCTGCTACATGCAGTCATCTCCCCTACTACACATATGTCTGCAACAGCACAGGAACCAGCTGCAGCTGCTTACCTGTGGTGCTCAGGGACACCAGCTATCCCACTGCTGTTGGTATTGCATACAGGATGCCTGACAGAATTGGTGTATGCTGCACCCCCTGTGTTCTCCATGAGTACATCAGGATATCCACAGTACATCTCCCATCTCATGTATGTGGGGAACAGGTCACCAACTGCCATGTGATAGTCATGGTATACATCTGCCATGGGAGCCTATCACATCACACGATGCATCCTACATGATCCCAAACATACACCATAAGGAACCATATTCAAAGGAGGACTGACTACCGCCTTTGTCCCATCTATTTCATGGACGACCATTGTCATCCCTTTAGACTAAGGTGGGCCATCCCCCACTCAGTCACATGATAGACACAGCAGCCTAACTAGGCTATTCTGCAAGGCCATAGCACAGTTTCAAGTGAACCCAATTAACAAGGACATGTGCAACCTGGACACACTCCATTACGCACACTTAAGCTTTGCAAGGAAAGGTTCATGTCTGCTACACTCAGGTGACCTTGATGACACAGTCACTAAAGCTGTGGACTGGGAGTGACATTGCAAAATGTCTACCTTGAGCTGGACAAACTATGTGACATTATAGCCCATGTGGCCATCATAGATATAACACTGTCAAGTATGCATCACACCATAAGTTACCATTGGGGTGGCCCACCGGTGTGCTGACACAACCCACCTATTCCACATAGAGAAATGCATCTCAGGCGGTTCACCCATAAGTAGGTGTGTAACCTGTTGTTCTGTGTTTGGGCCTCTGTTATGTGTGATGTACACATCTGAGGTGCATGTAACAGCTATCAGCATTTGTCCGACCATGTCTGTGGATGACTGCATGCTGTGTGCCATCACCAGATTACCTACTGATGTGGACATCTACCTAGGGGGGGTCTCACACAGATACATGACCATTGCCAGACACTCAGGCCACATAACAGGACATAATGTGTGAATCCCTATGGGGAGAGTGATGTCACCACATATTATGACAGTACGAACAACATCCTAGGCATGCAAGCAGTTGTGAGTGTGTTGTGGACACAAGTCTTTGTCAACATGACATGTCAACACAATGTTGCTTCAATTGTAATATAAACCTTCTACATGGCCCTTGTCATACATAAGGGTATGTCATCATGGGGCATGATGTATAAAGATCCCTGCACCCCCCCCAATGAGGACCATTAATGTCTATAATTCACTGTACATCATTCACATCACATAGCACATGCAGCAGCTGGGGACAATGCAGAGGTTCCCCAACAGGGAATACCAGGCCATCACACATGTACCTTACAGAAATAGGCCATAAGACCAAACCTCTACTTGGTTTCATACATAATCCTCATAGGTGACCTCAGTGTGGCATGCAAGGCACTCACAGACTCCACATTGCTGAAAATGCTCCACTCTGTTAACACACACACACACACACACACACACACACACACACACACACACACACACACACACACACACACACACCCTCAACCTGGCGCGTGACATGAATTGGCCTTGGCTGCTCAGATGTGTGTCACACACAATCAGCCTGCAGTGGAATGGCCACCCTGTCCACATCAGGCAGTGTAGCTATTTGCACCTTTTCAGGCATAGCCTGGATAACTGGATGGTTAACTGCACATACACCCTTGGGTATGCACAGGGCCCATAGCCTAGTAATGTGATATGGCACCAGGAGTAGCAGATATGGCCTGAGTAGTGTGACAGACTGTAATGGTATGTGTCCACACCCATCACTGTCATCAACTACTGGGTGTCCCCTATGAACAGCATGTTAGTACCATGTCATCCAACCTACATCTGAAAAATAGGTGAGTGGTACTACAAGTGCATGTGGACATTCCAGCAACATCTTTGCTACACAATAACTAAGAGCAGTGCATATGTGGTATAGTGTGTCCTCCTTGTAGCTGTCTGACATCTGCAGTACCCAGATGTTTGCAGAATGAGTATATGTGTCTCAAAGATGTAGACCCCCTGCCACACAAATGTGTATTTCCAGACACCAGTTGGACAATACCTGATGGTTTTCTCCAGAGTTTGGGGAATGTGTCTGTGACATGGCAGACCCCTGGGAACACAGTAATGGTACATGAATATCTGGCACTGTATGCATTCCTTTACATTGTATGCTAAGTATGTATGCACTTCCACTGAGCCAGAACCAGTGTCCCCCCCCCCACTATTAGTAACTATAACCTGCTGTCCTGCTGCAGGGGGTCACCAGGTATGCTATCCATAGATGTCAGGCAATGAGATGCAGGTGTGGAGTACACAGTGACCTAGCCAGAGTACCTCATTAATGGTGAGGGACACCTGTACAATCTTGAACTAAGCCTGTATGGCATTCACAGAGTGAGGGGCTCACTGACAGTACATGATGTCATATGCCGCCTGTATCCACCAGTTCTTACTGTCAGTATTGTACAACAGACAGCAAACACAGCAGTCATATGTGAGCTGATCATTGCTGGGGTGAATCAGGGGCCAGAGCTGTGATCTATATCACTGCAGACAGAGCCGTAAGGGATGGCCATAGGTGCTGGACAGCAGACTAACAGCAACATGTCAGTCCAGGCATTGTTGTTGAGACCTACAGTTTAAATTCTTATTTCCCATGACTGCATCCCCCCATCTGCTACCATTACATGCTTCATTTAATGACATACCTGGTATAGTGCTGTGCTCCTTTGAGTGAATAAATCCAGTTATAGTATCCTAGTGAATCACAGTCTCTCTTCATGAATAAAGGTTCAGACCTGTTTACCAAAGGCAGCAGCTTGCTTTTTATAGGTAATGCTCATGAACAGGTGATTGCCTGCACACCAGTCTGTGACTCCCACTTGCTAATTGCATCCAGAACAGCTGGGTTGCCTTTCCATTAGACAATGGCATGGCTACACAGTGCTATAACTAAGGCCTTCATGTAGGCCTTGCTCCTTTTCCTGGCCTGTGAGGAGGACATTATCGAGGTGTTGGAGCTACAGCTTTACAGAGGGTAGGTAGAAATACTGTCCACTGTTTGGATTGATGTGTTGTGTTGACAGTTTTGCATGCTATGTCTGGCCATTGTTAACAGACTTTCAGATTCTGTAGCAGTGTACTGTTGAACAATGTGTGTTGGGGTCAGTAAGGAGAGAGGCAGATGTGAGTGTCATAGATCCTTTTTATCTGAATGTGCATGCTGCTACAGTTGATGCTGGTCTATCAGCTGTGTATGTTTGTAGAGGGAGACTGTGACACATGTCCCCTTCACATGAGCACCTCCCAAACCCTTGATGTATGTGTGTCATGTGGATACCATGTTCTAGGTGTGTGGGAGGTATGATAGGTCTGTAGCAGGTAGATGGACATACTGCTGCATGTGTAGCAGACCACAGCTGCTGCATTCTGGCCAAGAGTCAGACTAGGAATTGTGAAGACATGTGGGGACAGCAAGCTGTTACTGTCAGTGAGGGAGCATGTCAGCTGTTGTGTCACAGCATGGCTTGACTGAGGGTACCCAGGTGAAGAGTGTGCCTCTGGTACATATGTTACATAACAGTTCCAACCAGAGAGTGTAAGGCAACATTTAGAACACATATTCATAATTGTAAAATGTGTCCCACCCTGCAGGCCTTTAATGTGCTACTGTGGGTGGCAATGAGTGCAGTGGGAGCAACCGGTTTTGCTGGACATTGCATGGCTCACTTATTCCTATGTTGTATTGACATACATGTAGTAGTTGTGCCACAGACTGGGCTGTGGGCCAGGACTGTGGGTGTCCAGATGTGGCACATGATAGGAATGTAACAGATAGATGATATATACTATATTAATAATATATATATATATATATATATATATATATAATCATGGTAATATACTAATAAGGTATTATAGTATGTCAGGTGTATTTGTAAGACATATGTGCATGCACACAGTGTGTTACACATGATTGGCATGGACATGTGTGTTCAGATGGGTATAATATGTGACACTGAGCTGTCTGTCATGGTTTGTAACCCCAATCTACACTGCACTGCCAATATGTCAGCACACAGAATAGGTTTTATGGCAACCCTGACATACATAGGGGGCACAACTGTGGTCATTCAGCAACAGTCTGTGCATTTTTCAACTCTTCCTGATACTGTAGGCCTCCTATACATCCAGCAGCATTTATTTGTCTGTGTACTGGTTTGTTGTCTGTGTCAGAGGCCCAAGTTAGGGTTGCCACCTTTTCAAATTGCCAAAGTGGGACATTTTTGCTAAAAACATCAGATTTTGCAGGGCAAAAAATACCCGCAGCCAGTACAAAGGACAGAACCTCAATTTTTGCCTACATAAAAGTTTATTCTTGTAGCATTTTAGTTGCTTATTCTATTTCTTATAACATTTAGGTGTTTCAGATACAGAATAACTGTTTTATGCAACTATTACATAAAATATAGGTAATATGTTTGTCCTAACATCTCAGGACATTTGCCATTGTTTCTATTTCTTTGCAGGACACAACTGCCCAAAGAGGGTCTGTCCCTCACAATGTGGGATGTGGTCACCCTAGCCCAAGTACACTGTGATTTGTCTGAGTATATATAGGAGTAGTGTGTCACTGGCAATCAGGATATGTTTGTAAAACACTACTTTATCTTGAGCTCTGTTGGCCTACAGGTGTAATGTGCTATATTGTGTTGGACAAGGTCCTGGGTGCAATACTTGGCAGTGGTGTCTTTTTTTCCGTAATATTACATCACTGTACTGCATGATATATTTAGCCAAAATGCATTAATTCCCCAGAGCTGAGTTGGTGTAGTGGTGTGTTTCTCTGAAGATAGTTCAGAATGCCCTAGGTTCAATACTTGAGAGTGGTGTCATTTTTTCCCTAATGTTACATGACTGTACTGCATGATATATTTATAAAAGCATTGCTAATTACCCATAACTGATTTGGTATAGTTGTGTGTTGCTCTGACTCTAGTGCACAGGGTCCTAGGTTTGAGACTTGGCAGTGATATCTTTATTTCTGTAATGATACATGACTGTACTGCATGACATATTTACAAAATCAGTACTAATTCTGCAGAGCTGATTTTGCCTAGTGGTGTATTACTCTGACTCTAGTGCACAGGGTCGTGGGTTTGAGACTTGCCAGAGCTGGTTATTTTGTTGCTGAGCAGAACAGTGCCTGAATGAGATAGAGTAATTAAAGCGGTTTTTAGCAGTTTTAAGTGGGTTTGCATGGGTTTGCAAGATGCGCCGCAAGGTCAAGCAGCGCTTAGGTCCGCTTAGCTTCACTTAGCATCGTTTATCCATGCTTAAATCCATGCTATTTCCAAAAAAAAAAAAAATGAAAAGAAAAAAGGGGTTATAGGAAGGTGGTGAAATGGGGGCAAGCAGGGGGAAAATCATTATGAAAGGCAGTTAGGGATGCACAGGATGGGTGTAGGAAAGGACCATAGCTCTCCATTTCTTGTGCAGCAACAGCTGTGCATAATGTTGACAATTTGGAATTTACAGCCTCACACCCCACAGGGAGGGATGTGGGTGAAATACATTTGTTGAGTAATTCATGGGGAAATTGATTAATGTCAGTATACATGGGGGCAGAATGGAGAGCTATGTATGGGATGCGATTTTTTTTAGGGGGACAGATTCCCTTTTTTAAGGTGAGAGTGGGATGTTGGGGAAGGGTTGTAGGTACATTTGGGGAGATAAGTTGGGTAGGAGAGGTTGCTTTTGCAGACAGACAAGACAGACAATGCAGCAGACAGGGGCAGTGTATGACACATGAGGGGCTAAACACCTTGGACAGGGAGGGTGGTTGGGAATCAGTGGACCACATGCCCCCAGATGGAAACAGTGGGACAGAGGTCCTCACCCATGGGTAGTCCCCACTGCACCTTCATGGCCCCAAAGGTGGCTGTGCTGGAGGCTGGACACCAGGGCCAGGCTGTCCCTTGAGGTGCACCAGTCTGCCCTCGATCTGATGCAGGTGGTCATCCAAATCTGGCTAAACTGGTGGCGGGTGATAGTGTCCTCTCCATACCCATGACCGGGGGGGACAGGCCCTGTCCCCTGAAGCGGTTCCACCCGAGGGTGGTGCAGGACCAGCGAAGGAGGCAGCTCGAGGTTGGGTCCCAGATGTGCTGGGGCTTGGTGCAGTGGCCAGATGAGGTGGGACAGGTGGATCCGATGGGATCGGGCTACCCAAATGTGTTATGGTGTTCAAGTTTGTCTAAGTGTATTGATTAGTCATGAACAAAACATTTCAACATTAGTTGTAACAGCATGCATGGGCGTTCCAATTAACCCAGAACAATAGAAGTGAAAAAATTCCATAGCAAACGGAACACATGCATAAATGGAATGACCGTCATTATTGTAACAGCATGTCAGCAACAGTTATGGCAATAAGTCACCAACAGTATAATTTGAACAAGGTATGTTAGTATGCAACCATTGAAATATATGAACAATAATACAACACAAGTCCCAACATTATGTTTTGAAAACAACGTACCCGTAGTATATGAATAATAATTAGTGATGCAGATAAGGGGTGTGGGAGAGAAAAACAGTCCATTAACAACTGTCTAGGCTATATTTTTCACAACAGTGCCACTCAATACTCTACAGTTCTGCCCTTACTTTACATCTACCTGTGGCCTATAGCTTCTATAGCGTGTACATACCTGTTAAGCTGTCAATCTGGAATGGTATAGGGCAAGCTGAGACAACTCTAGGTACATAACTAGAGGGGATTCGTACATTTCAGGGTTACATATATGACTAACAAGGTGTACCCTGCACTGATGTTGTGTGAGTGTGCTACTGGCATACTTCAGCTGGATTTATATTTGTGTCCAAGGTTATTGGCAACTAGCTGTGACAGCGTGACACTTGAGAGACATGTATCTAGAAGAGTGCATGGTGTATATACCTATCCTGCTGTTATTTGTAGGCATGGGGTTGGACACTGGAACATTTGTACACAGTTTATTAGTATACACTTCATACACCTAATACAAAAATGTATTTACCTGTAAGCCCTGTGGAGAAAATATCTGTTAACACTACCTGACTGTTTGTACAAATAGTTAGGATTACTTGTATGTAACTATAAACACATCTTAGTACCAGTCCCTGGATTCAAACCATGGTCTGTATGTGCAAAAATGAACAACATATATATTTCTTATCACATTGAACTACCACGGCACTGCTGGCTGCTGCTTGACTGATTTGAGCCTAAAACTCACTTGGTTACAAAGTGTCACTTTGTAATATAAGTGGAATGTCACAGAAGACTGTAGTGACAGTTGAACATACATGCATGAGATTCATGCATGGTAGATAGTGAACTGTGTATTAATACTTTGAATGCAGGTGTACACATTTAACTTCTAGTGGATGTGAATATGTGTGATCTGTACAGACCATAACAGGGTGCTGGGTTGCATACCCGACCCATATACATTTGCACATAATATATTTGCAGTCTCCACCTATTACAGTCTCATACTTGCCTGCATCAGCATACCTACATTCAGGACTACATATAGCTGAAATGCAAAGGGTAACACAAGACAATGCTGCAGGGAACACACTATAATACATTACACATTGCTATTCAAGGTTCAGATCTTAGTGCAGAACATATATCAAATTTAATTGTATCTTGTTTTACAGCTCCACATCTACGGTTTAGCACAACAGCTGGTTATCAGACAAGCCTCACTCACTCCATGCTCTCGTAGCCATATTTGCTGTGTAGCAGCTGTACAATTGTATTTCTACAACAACAGACCAGATTAAACACAGCAGTTTGTGGAAATACATTTATTGAGGGTGACATGGCACAGCGGTTTATTACATTCAAAATTCTAAATTCAGTTGTACTGCATATCCTGTAAATGATGAATGAATGTCATTTATTACCTTCACAGTATCAATCACAGTGTACTTTATTACCAGATTCATTCCTAGACAGCATTACTATAGTACTGGCTTTCTTTCATGAATAGTAGCTTGCTTGCTGCCTTCATCTGTATTGCACAGTACCTGGCATTAGTCACTTATATCACTGTTGGTCTAACAACACATTTATTCAGTACACTCAGAACACACTATACCTAATGACATTAGACAATTATACTTTCTTATTTATTGTATTATATATTGCAAGATAGATGTCCAGCATGTGCCTCAATGTTACAAGCCCTCTTCTTTGAAGCTGTGGGGGAAAACACACCATTATGCATACCTGTCTGTCAGATATTCATACTGCAATTTGATAAATCACAAGTTGATATACTTACAAACTTCTGGGGCATTCTCAGCCTGAGCATCTTGGATCCATTGGGCCAAGAGCACCCCCTTCCTTCACTTTAGTGCATCATAATGATGATGGACCTGGTCACCAGTGTGGGGGATTCCTGTGGCATTGGTGAGCTCAAGTGGAATCCAAAAACGTACCACGGAGCCCTTGTACCAGCAACAACAAGTAGGTAGTCTTAACGAATTTATTTATCACAAACGTTTTCGCCGCACAAAGGTGCAGCTTCCTCAGAGAAAACAAATTAACAATGAGGTAAAAGTGCACGCCCCTTTTATACAAAGCAAAAGGGAAATGACAACATGATAAGGTGAAACTCATTGTAGTAATTAGTAAACAAGTAGAAGCCTTCACAAGAACAACTTGTTCCTCAAAGAGAAAATGCAAACATTAATTCATGTTAGTAATAAGCATTTCAAAATGTGGAATGTTACCAAAGAAATAAACATAAAGTTTAAAATGACATATTTAAAATTCTTAAAATATGTGAAAGAAATCATAACGTTAAAGTAAAAATTCAACATAAAAAGTCATTCAAATAACAACTCATAAAAAAGTAAGTATAATATGCAGTAATGGATTAAATCTTAGTAAAAAAGTAATGGTAATCCATTATAAGTATGAACCATAATGAGCAACTGTGTACCTTAAAGATATTATTGTATAAACAACAATAATAACTAAAATCTAGGCAATATTTAACATGAGAGGTGCTACAACAAAGGCACGTCACATGAAGTCAGAAACAAAAAATTTTGTATATTTTAAAAAAAGTCTTTATGTATGCATAAGAAAGTAAGGAATATCTACAAATGGGGGTACTACCTTAAATAGCTCCTCAATTTGAGTACTGCTGAGATGTTACAGTTTTCGTTTAAACCCGGGTAGCAAAATGCGTCTAAACGCAGTTGCCACTCCAGTTCACGTACTTCTAAGAGTAGAGTTATTGGGCCTCCCCGGATGTTATTGGTCACTTGATCTATGGCCATAAACAAAAAAGAGTGCCCAGGGTGGTTGGCAATGTGTTTAGCCAAAGCGTTAACGTCAGAGTTTTTCTTAATTGCATACATATGCTCATAGACACGGTCCCTAAGTCTGCGATCAGTCTTTCCCAGATAAAATGAGGGACAGCAATCACAAAGAGCCAGGTATACAACTGATCTACTTTCACAGTTGAGTGGAGCTTGGATTAAAAACTTCCTGTCCCTTATAATGTAGGTCTGCCCTACCTTCATTTTGTAACACCAGTTGCAAAAACCACATGGGTACATCCCTGTACGCCTGTTAAAGGTTTTTTTAGTTAGGTCCCTCTGTAGAAGTTCCTTAAGATTGTTGTTCCTCTTGAAGACAAAATTAGGACAGGGGCCTAATTTCTCAGAGAGGCCAGGACTCCCCAAGATGAATTGCCAGTTTTTCTTAATCAATGCAGTGGTAGTCTGAGTGTTAAGACTAAATGTGTGGGACGTAACTAATGGCAAAATCGTACATGGTTGGTCAGAGAGATGTCATTAGAAGAGGGGAACACTCAATGGGTGACAGTAGTGTGTTATTAGAACTAAGGTCAAGTAGTACATGGCTTTGCAAGATAGGTTTATAAACCCCGTTTATCCTTTTGGCTGTAACTTCAAGCCTAATTTCATCAATGAGATTCCTCGGGTAACCCCTATTAAGGAACATGTTACACAAAAGTGTGCATTCGTTCTGGAAGGTGTCAAAATCACTACACATTCTAACAGCCCTAACCATTTGGCCCTTCACAATAGATTTCTTTTGTTTGAAGGGATGGTGGCTTGTGAAGTGCAAGAACGAATTACAGTAAGTTGGCTTTCTGTAAACACAAGATGTGTAGGTGTTCCCTTCCTTTCTCAACTTTACATCGAGGTAATCGATTTCTACAGGTGAAAAATTAGAAGTGAATTTCAAGAAGTCAGTAGTACCATTTAGAAACTGTAAGAAGTCTACGGCTTCTGTGTCATTACCATGGAAGAGGATGAAAATATCATCCAGGTAACGTGTGTAAAATTTCACTGTCTGCATCCTTTCACTGGAAAAAAGGAAGTTCTTTTCCAAAAACCCATAAAGAAGTTGGCGACTGAGGCCCCACAAGGCGAGCCCATCGCCACGCCTTTTTTCTGTAAAAAGTAATCCTTATCAAAAAGGAAGTAATTACATGAAAGGACTATGTCCAAGACTTCTGCAACCAAGTCAATTTCAGTCTGTGGTGCTCCACAGTCTAAAAGCAGGAGGGAAATCCATTCCACAGCTTCTTGGTGTGGAATGGAGGTGTATAAGTCAACAACGTCGATGGTGAGAAAATTATTCCCATCATCGAACGGAATGTTGTTGAAGTTGTCTAAAAAGACCAGGAGTCTTTACATACACCCCGAAGGTCCTTCAGGTATTTAGACAGGATAGTGTCTACCAATCTGGCGCTGGGATATGTCATAGATGATCTACCATCAACCAGCGCGCATGGGGATTATTGACATCCTTATGGACCTTGGGGATGCCAAACATGACTGGAATTTTGGCATAGAGATGTCGATGTAGTTGTAAGTTTCTATGTCAATCTTACCCTGCAAGAACAAGTCACGGAAGACGCCCTCATCATACTATGGGTACGGTGTATTTCATTGAGAGAAGCAGGGGAATAGGCAGGTGTATTAAGGACATCGAGCATTTTTTCGTTATACAGTGAATTGTCCATAATTACAAGTCCACCCCCTTTATCAGGTTTGACTACTCGAACTGGGTAATGGCATAATTCATCTAAGAGGGAGACTTCTTCTTTAGTAATGTTATACCGAGGAGTTTCGGTATAACTATTACATGCCTTAAAGGAATGTCTGATGTCTGCTTCACAAATCCTTTCAAAAAGCTGGAGAGAAGGGTGGATGGGGGGGTTATACACACTCGGTAGTTTGAGAGAATCATGTGGCAAGGCAACTTCATTGCTAAACAGTAACTTGAAATTTAACTTGCGGACAAAGCATTTTAGTTCAATAAGTTCCTTGGATATGTCACCCATTTTACTAGGGACAAATGTGTAACCAAGGGAAAGTAACTCAACTAATTCCTCCCTTAGTTCCAAGTCTGTGAAATTGTAAATAGTGAAGTCCCCTTTACGGTTAAGTATAATTCTTGGACCTTGATGTAGGAAACAAGGGTTAAGGTCAGCAGTCGTGGTGAAGGAGGAAGAGACACCTGCTGTGTGAGAGAAATGAGAGTCCGAACAGTCAAGAACTGAGAGACCAGGGGAAGCTTCTTCCGCTTCTATCTCTTGTTGTGAAACTGTCGGTGGTTGCGGTTGCCTAAAAAACTGTTGTTGTTTTTGTTAGTATTGGTCCTATTTGTGTTGGTGTTATTATTGCCTTGATTACCCTTCTTAAACCCTTTAATCCTGTCACTGCGTCTAGGGCCTACCTCGTCCACTCCTACCTCATCTTCGTGAAAGTGAGGGCTGGCCGAGACAGGGTGGGGTGCAGGGTTAGGATGTTCCTGGTGGGTACTAGTAGTAGTGTTGTGAGATTCAGAAGCCTGTAATTTAGGATATGCAACGTTATCCTGATAAGCCAATCTGTCCACGACTAATTTTTTATTTTTGTTAAGCTTTAGTTTGACAAGAAGCGTGTTAATACTAGAAAGGGTACGGTCATAGTCGAACCTGTACCTTACAAAATTCAAGTCTGCTTTAATCTCCTTGTCTAAAACATCAATCTCCTTCAGGAGAACACAAACATGTTGGTTATAATGTTTCACAATAAGCTGTAACAGGTCTAAACCTTGCTGTTGAAATAAGTCTTTTAAGTCACAAAGGAAATTGTTGTTGTTGATTAAGCCTGAAGGAGAAAAAGTACTACGTAGACCTTTTGGAACAAGTTTCTCATGAATGCACTGGTTAAAGTAACCAATCTCAAGCTGTAACTTTTAAGTTTGAGAATTTTACTGTCAAAGATCTTTAATTTATTGGACAGTGACTCATTACTTGAAATGGTATCATGCTGATCAGCTGTACTTTCCATAGGGTTAGAAAAACAAAGTTGTCAGTATTTGTCATCCATTCAGAAAAAATGAATGGAGCATTCACATTGTCAGTCTGGCCTGAAAAAGAGCCAGTGTTAACAGCTGCAGCTATACGTAAAGAAGAAGTTGCAGGCCCAGTGGGCCAGGCAGAGTTAGTTGTATTGTAATTAACTGAATGTTCTCCACTACTGTTAATGTCTGCACCTAATAAAAGGGCAGGAATACCATTAGGAAAAGTACCTGTAGTTGCCTCCAATCTTGTACCACTGTTGACAAGGCCAGCAGATGTAGATGTAGAAGGCAGTGGTGCATTATGTCCATTTGCAGAATGAAAAGGTTGTCCTGCCGGTATTAGAGAACCAGAGTTCGCCTGTGTAGTATTAGTGGCTGAAGAGCCTTGAGTAGATAAAGGTATAGAAGCTACCTGGCGGTTCCTGTTGCCATTAATACCTTCCAGTAAGTCAAAGCGTGCATTAAGCTTGTCGAGTCTTTCCGACAATGAAATCAGCAAGGCAGGCACATCAAGAAGTGGATTAGACTGCGCTTCCTTCACTCCAGAATTAAGAGAGATGCGAGGGCTGCTGGGACTAACAGGGCTCCCTGTGGCCATGAAAACAAACAGGCAAATGCAAAAGACAAGAACAACTGGAATCCAAAAACGTACCACGAAGCCCTTGTACCAGCAACAACAAGTAGGTAGTCTTAACGAATTTATTTATCACAAACGTTTTACCGCACAAAGGTGCAGCTTCCTCAGAGAAAACAAATTAACAATGAGGTAAAGTGCACGCCTTTTATACAAAGCAAAAGGGAAATGACAACATGATAAGGTGAAACTCATTGTAGTAATTAGTAAACAAGTAGAAGCCTTCACAAGAACAACTTGTTCCTCAAAGAGAAAATGCAAACATTAATTCATGTTAGTAATAAGCATTTCAAAATGTGGAATGTTACCAAAGAAATAAACATAAAGTTTAAAATGACATATTTAAAATTCTTAAAATATGTGAAAGAAATCATAACGTTAAAGTAAAAATTCAACATAAAAAGTCATTCAAATAACAACTCATAAAAAAGTAAGTATAATATGCAGTAATGGATTAAATCTTAGTAAAAAAGTAATGGTAATCCATTATAAGTATGAACCATAATGAGCAACTGTGTACCTTAAAGATATTATTGTGTAAACAACAATAATAACTAAAATCTAGGCAATATTTAACATGAGAGGTGCTACAACAAAGGCACGTCACATGAAGTCAGAAACAAAAAAATTTTGTATATTTTAAAAAAAGTCTTTATGTATGCATAAGAAAGTAAGGAATATCTACAAAGGGGGGTACTACCTTAAATAGCTCCTCAATTTGAGTACTGCTGAGATGTTACAGTTTTCGTTTAAACCCGGGTAGCAAAATGCATCTAAACGCAGTTGCCACTCCAGTTCACGTACTTCTAAGAGTAGAGTTATTGGGCCTCCCCGGATGTTATTGGTCACTTGATCTATGGCCATAAACGAGAAAGAGTGCCCAGGGTGGTTGGCAATGTGTTTAGCCAAAGCGTTAACGTCAGAGTTTTTCTTAATTGCATACATATGCTCATAGACACGGTCCCTAAGTCTGCGATCAGTCTTTCCCAGATAAAATGAGGGACAGCAATCACAAAGAGCCAGGTATACAACTGATCTACTTTCACAGTTGAGTGGAGCTTGGATTAAAACTTCCTGTCCCTTATAATGTAGGTCTGCCCTACCTTCATTTTGTAACACCAGTTGCAAAACCACATGGGTACATCCCTGTACGCCTGTTAAAGGTTTTTAGTTAGGTCCCTCTGTAGAAGTTCCTTAAGATTGTTGTTCCTCTTGAAGACAAAATTAGGACAGGGGCCTAATTTCTCAGAGAGGCCAGGACTCCCCAAGATGAATTGCCAGTTTTTCTTAATCAATGCAGTGGTAGTCTGAGTGTTAAGACTAAATGTGTGGACGTAACTAATGGCAAAATCGTACATGGTTGATCAGAGAGATGTCATTACAAGAGGGCGCACACTCAATGGGTGACAGTAGTGTGTTATTAGAACTAAGGTCAAGTAGTACATGGCTTTGCAAGATAGGTTTATAAACCCCGTTTATCCTTTTGGCTGTAACTTCAAGCCTAATTTCATCAATGAGATTCCTCGGTAACCCCTATTAAGGAACATGTTACACAAAAGTGTGCATTCGTTCTGGAAGGTGTCAAAATCACTACACATTCTAACAGCCCTAACCATTTGGCCCTTCACAATAGATTTCTTTTGTTTGAAGGGATGGTGGCTTGTGAAGTGCAAGAACGAATTACAGTAAATTGGCTTTCTGTAAACACAAGATGTGTAGGTGTTCCCTTCCTTTCTCAACTTTACATCGAGGTAATCGAAAAATTAGAAGTGAATTTCAAGAAGTCAGTAGTACCATTTAGAAACTGTAAGAAGTCTACGGCTTCTGTGTCATTACCATGGAAGAGGATGAAAATATCATCCAGGTAACGTGTGTAAAACTTCACTGTCTGCATCCTTTCACTGGAAAAAAGGAAGTTCTTTTCCCAAAAACCCATAAAGAAGTTGGCGACTGAGGCCCCACAAGGCGAGCCCATCGCCACGCCTTTTTCTGTAAAAGTAATCCTTATCAAAAAGGAAGTAATTACATGAAAGGACTATGTCCAAGACTTCTGTAACCAAGTCAATTTCAGTCTGTGGTGCTCCACAGTCTAAAAGCAGGAGGAAATCCATTCCACAGCTTCTTGGTGTGGAATGGAGGTGTATAAGTCAACAACGTCGATGGTGAGAAAATTATTCCCATCATTGAACGGAATGTTGTTGAAGTTGTCTAAAAAAGACCAGGAGTCTTTACATACACCCCGAAGGTCCTTCAGGTATTTAGACAGGATAGTGTCTACCAATCTGGCGCTGGGATATGTCATAGATGATCTACCATCAACCAGCGCACGCATGGGGGGATTATTGACATCCTTATGGACCTTGGGGATGCCAAACATGACTGGAATTTTTGGCATAGAGATGTCGATGTAGTTGTAAGTTTCTATGTCAATCTTACCCTGCAAGAACAAGTCACGGAAGACGCCCCTCATCATACTATGGGTACGGTGTATTTCATTGAGAGAAGCAGGGGAATAGGCAGGTGTATTAAGGACATCGAGCATTTTTTCATTATACAGTGAATTGTCCATAATTACAAGTCCACCCCCTTTATCAGGTTTGACTACTCAAACTGGGTAATGGCATAATTCATCTAAGAGGGAGACTTGTTCTTTAGTAATGTTATACCGAGGAGTTTCGGTATAACTATTACATGCCTTAAAGGAATGTCTGATGTCTGCTTCACAAATCCTTTCAAAAAGCTGGAGAGAAGGGTGGATGGGGGGGTTATACACACTCAGTAGTTTGAGAGAATCATGTGGCAAGGCAACTTCATTGCTAAACAGTAACTTGAAATTTAACTTTCGGACAAAGCATTTTAGTTCAATAAGTTCCTTGGATATGTCACCCATTTTACTAGGGACAAATGTGTAACCAAGGGAAAGTAACTCAACTAATTCCTCCCTTAGTTCCAAGTCTGTGAAATTGTAAATAGTGAAGTCCCCTTTACGGTTAAGTATAATTCTTGGACCTTGATGTAGGAAACAAGGGTTAAGGTCAGCAGTCGTGGTGAAGGAGGAAGAGACACCTGCTGTGTGAGAGAAATGAGAGTCCGAACAGTCAAGAACTGAGAGACCAGGGGAAGCTTCTTCCGCTTCTATCTCTTGTTGTGAAACTGTCGGTGGTTGCGGTTGCCTAAAAACTGTTGTTGTTTTTGTTAGTATTGGTCCTATTTGTGTTGGTGTTATTATTGCCTTGATTACCCTTCTTAAACCCTTTAATCCTGTCACTGCGTCTAGGGCCTACCTCGTCCACTCCTACCTCATCTTCGTGAAAGTGAGGGCTGGCGAGACAGGGTGGGGTGCAGGGTTAGGATGTTCCTGGTGGGTACTAGTAGTAGTGTTGTGAGATTCAGAAGCCTGTAATTTAGGATATGCAACGTTATCCTGATAAGCCAATCTGTCTCTGACTAATTTTTTATTTTTGTTAAGCTTTAGTTTGACAAGAAGCGTGTTAATACTAGAAAGGGTCCTGTCATAGTCGAACCTGTACCTTACAAAATTCAAGTCTGCTTTAATCTCCTTGTCTAAAACATCAATCTCCTTCAGGAGAACACAAACATGTTGGTTATAATGTTTCACAATAAGCTGTAACAGGTCTAAACCTTGCTGTTGAAATAAGTCTTTTAAGTCACAAAGGAAATTGTTGTTGTTGATTAAGCCTGAAGGAGAAAAAGTACTACGTAGACCTTTTGGAACAAGTTTCTCATGAATGCACTGGTTAAAGTAACCAATCTCAAGCTGTAACTTTTAAGTTTGAGAATTTTACTGTCAAAGATCTTTAATTTATTGGACAGTGACTCATTACTTGAAATGGTATCATGCTGATCAGCTGTACTTTCCATAGGGTTAGAAAAACAAAGTTGTCAGTATTTGTCATCCATTCAGAAAAAATGAATGGAGCATTCACATTGTCAGTCTGGCCTGAAAAGAGCCAGTGTTAACAGCTGCAGCTATACGTAAAGAAGAAGTTGCAGGCCCAGTGGGCCAGGCAGAGTTAGTTGTATTGTAATTAACTGAATGTTCTCCACTACTGTTAATGTCTGCACCTAATAAAAGGGCAGGAATACCATTAGGAAAAGTACCTGTAGTTGCCTCCAATCTTGTACCACTGTTGACAAGGCCAGCAGATGTAGATGTAGAAGGCGGTGGTGCATTATGTTCATTTGCAGAATGAAAAGGTTGTCCTGCCGGTATTAGAGAACCAGAGTTCGCCTGTGTAGTATTAGTGGCTGAAGAGCCTTGAGTAGATAAAGGTATAGAAGCTACCTGGCGGTTCCTGTTGCCATTAATACCTTCCAGTAAGTCAAAGCGTGCATTAAGCTTGTCGAGTCTTTCCGACAATGAAATCAGCAAGGCAGGCACATCAAGAAGTGGATTAGACTGCGCTTCCTTCACTCCAGAATTAAGAGAGATGCGAGGGCTGCTGGGACTAACAGGGCTCCCTGTGGCCATGAAAACAAACAGGCAAATGCAAAAGACAAGAACAACTGGAATCCAAAAACGTACCACGGAGCCCTTGTACCAGCAACAACAAGTAGGTAGTCTTAACGAATTTATTTATCACAAACGTTTTCGCTGCACCAAGGTGCAGCTTCCTCAGAGAAAACAAATTAACAATGAGGTAAAAGTGCACGCCCCTTTTATACAAAGCAAAAGGGAAATGACAACATGATAAGGTGAAACTCATTGTAGTAATTAGTAAACAAGTAGAAGCCTTCACAAGAACAACTTGTTCCTCAAAGAGAAAATGCAAACATTAATTCATGTTAGTAATAAGCATTTCAAAATGTGGAATGTTACCAAAGAAATAAACATAAAGTTTAAAATGACATATTTAAAATTCTTAAAATATGTGAAAGAAATCATAACGTTAAAGTAAAAATTCAACATAAAAAGTCCAGGAACATCCTAACCCTGCACCCCACCCTGTCTCGGCCAGCCCTCACTTTCACGAAGATGAGGTAGGAGTGGACGAGGTAGGCCCTAGACGCAGTGACAGGATTAAAGGGTTTAAGAAGGGTAATCAAGGCAATAATAACACCAAAACAAATAGGACCAATACTAACAAAAACAACAACAGTTTTTTAGGCAACCGCAACCACCGACAGTTTCACAACAAGAGATAGAAGCGGAAGAAGCTTCCCCTGGTCTCTCAGTTCTTGACTGTTCGGACTCTCATTTCTCTCACACAGCAGGTGTCTCTTCCTCCTTCACCACGACTGCTGACCTTAACCCTTGTTTCCTACATCAAGGTCCAAGAATTATACTTAACCGTAAAGGGACTTCACTATTTACAATTTCACAGACTTGGAACTAAGGGAGGAATTAGTTGAGTTACTTTCCTTGGTTACACATTTGTCCCTAGTAAAATGGGTGACATATCCAAGGAACTTATTGAACTAAAATGCTTTGTCCAAGTTAAATTTCAAGTTACTGTTTAGCAATGAAGTTGCCTTGCCACATGATTCTCTCAAACTACCGAGTGTGTATAACCCCCCCATCCACCCTTCTCTCCAGCTTTTGAAAGGATTTGTGAAGCAGACATCAGACATTCCTTTAAGGCATGTAATAGTTATACCGAAACTCCTCGGTATAACATTACTAAAGAACAAGTCTCCCTCTTAGATGAATTATGCCATTACCCAGTTCGAGTAGTCAAACCTGATAAAGGGGTGGACTTGTAATTATGGACAATTCACTGTATAACGAAAAATGTGCGATCTCCCTAATACACCTGCCTATGTCCCTGCTTCTCTCAATGAAATACACCGTACCCATAGTATGATGAGGGGCGTCTTCCGTGACTTGTTCTTGCAGGGTAAGATTGACATAGAAACTTACAACTACATCGACATCTCTATGCCAAAAATTCCAGTCATGTTTGGCATCCCCAAGGTCCATAAGGATGTCAATAATCCCCATGCGCTGGTTGATGGTAGATCATCTATGACATATCCCAGCGCCAGATTGGTAGACACTATCCTGTCTAAATACCTGAAGGACCTTCGGGTGTATGTAAAGACTCCTGGTCTTTTTAGACAACTTCAACAACATTCCGTTCGATGATGGGAATAATTTTCTCACCATCGGCGTTGTTGACTTATACACCTCCATTCCACACCAAGAAGCTGTGGAATGGATTTCCTCCTGCTTTTAGACTGTGGAGCACCACAGACTGAAATTGACTTGGTTACAGAAGTCTTGGACATAGTCCTTTCATGTAATTACTTCCTTTTTGATAAGGATTACTTTTACAGAAAAGGCGTGGCGATGGGCTCGCCTTGTGGGGCCTCAGTCGCCAACTTCTTTATGGGTTTTTGGGAAAAGAACTTCCTTTTTCCAGTGAAAGGATGCAGACAGTGAAATTTTACACACGTTACCTGGATGATATTTTCATCCTCTTCCATGGTAATGACACAGAAGCCGTAGACTTCTTACAGTTTCTAAATGGTACTACTGACTTCTTGAAATTCACTTCTAATTTTTCACCTGTAGAAATCGATTACCTCGATGTAAAGTTGAGAAAGGAAGGGAACACCTACACATCTTGTGTTTACAGAAAGCCAACTTACTGTAATTCGTTCTTGCACTTCACAAGCCACCATCCCTTCAAACAAAAGAAATCTATTGTGAAGGGCCAAATGGTTAGGGCTGTTAGAATGTGTAGTGATTTTGACACCTTCCAGAACGAATGCACACTTTTGTGTAACATGTTCCTTAATAGGGGTTACCCGAGGAATCTCATTGATGAAATTAGGCTTGAAGTTACAGCCAAAAGGATAAACGGGGTTTATAAACCTATCTTGCAAAGCCATGTACTACTTGACCTTAGTTCTAATAACACACTACTGTCACCCATTGAGTGTTCCCCCTCTTCTAATGACATCTCTCTGACCAACCATGTACGCGATTTTGCCATTAGTTACGTCCACACATTTAGTCTTAACACTCAGACTACCACTGCATTGATTAAGAAAAACTGGCAATTCATCTTGGGGAGTCCTGGCCTCTCTGAGAAATTAGGCCCCTGTCCTAATTTTGTCTTCAAGAGGAACAACAATCTTAAGGAACTTCTACAGAGGGACCTAACTAAAAAAACCTTTAACAGGCGTACAGGGATGTACCCATGTGGTTTTTGCAACTGGTGTTACAAAATGAAGGTAGGGCAGACCTACATTATAAGGGACAGGAAGTTTTTAATCCAAGCTCCACTCAACTGTGAAAGTAGATCAGTTGTATACCTGGCTCTTTGTGATTGCTGTCCCTCATTTTATCTGGGAAAGACTGATCGCAGACTTAGGGACCGTGTCTATGAGCATATGTATGCAATTAAGAAAAACTCTGATGTTAACGCTTTGGCTAAACACATTGCCAACCACCCTGGGCACTCTTTCTCGTTTATGGCCATAGATCAAGTGACCAATAACATCCGGGGAGGCCCAATAACTCTACTGTTAGAAGTACGTGAACTGGAGTGGCAACTGCGTTTAGACGCATTTTGCTACCGGTTTAAACGAAAACTGTAACATCTCAGCAGTACTCAAATTGAGGAGCTATTTAAGGTAGTACCCCCATTTGTAGATATTCCTTACTTTCTTATGCATACATAAAGACTTTTTTTAAAATATACAAAATTTTTTTGTTTCTGACTTCATGTGACGTGCCTTTGTTGTAGCACCTCTCATGTTAAATATTGCCTAGATTTTAGTTATTATTGTTGTTTATACAATAATATCTTTAAGGTACACAGTTGCTCATTATGGTTCATACTTATAATGGATTACCATTACTTTTTTACTAAGATTTAATCCATTACTGCATATTATACTTACTTTTTTATGAGTTGTTATTTGAATGACTTATGTTGAATTTTTACTTTAACGTTATGATTTCTTTCACATATTTTAAGAATTTTAAATATGTCATTTTAAACTTTATGTTTATTTCTTTGGTAACATTCCACATTTTGAAATGCTTATTACTAACATGAATTAATGTTTGCATTTTCTCTTTGAGGAACAAGTTGTTCTTGTGAAGGCTTCTACTTGTTTACTAATTACTACAATGAGTTTCACCTTATCATGTTGTCATTTCCTTTTGCTTTGTATAAAAGGGGCGTGCACTTTTACCTCATTGTTAATTTGTTTTCTCTGAGGAAGCTGCACCTTTGTGCGGCGAAAACGTTTGTGATAAATAAATTCGTTAAGACTACCTACTTGTTGTTGCTGGTACAAGGGCTCCGTGGTACGTTTTGGATTCCAGTTGTTCTTGTCTTTTGCATTTGCCTGTTTGTTTTCATGGCCACAGGGAGCCCTGTTAGTCCCAGCAGCCCTCGCATCTCTCTTAATTCTGGAGTGAAGGAAGCGCAGTCTAATCCACTTCTTGATGTGCCTGCCTTGCTGATTTCATTGTCGGAAAGACTCGACAAGCTTAATGCACGCTTTGACTTACTGGAAGGTATTAATGGCAACAGGAACCGCCAGGTAGCTTCTATACCTTTATCTACTCAAGGCTCTTCAGCCACTAATACTACACAGGCGACTCTGGTTCTCTAATACCGCAGGACAACCTTTTCATTCTGCAAATGAACATAATGCACCACCGCCTTCTACATCTACATCTGCTGGCCTTGTCAACAGTGGTACAAGATTGGAGGCAACTACAGGTACTTTTCCTAATGGTATTCCTGCCCTTTTATTAGGTGCAGACATTAACAGTAGTGGAGAACATTCAGTTAATTACAATACAACTAACTCTGCCTGGCCCACTGGGCCTGCAACTTCTTCTTTACGTATAGCTGCAGCTGTTAACACTGGCTCTTTTTCAGGCCAGACTGACAATGTGAATGCTCCATTCATTTTTCCTGAATGGATGACAAATACTGACAACTTTGTTTTTCTAACCCTATGGAAAGTACAGCTGATCAGCATGATACCATTTCAAGTAATGAGTCACTGTCCAATAAATTAAAGATCTTTGACAGTAAAATTCTCAAACTTAAAAGTTACAGCTTGAGATTGGTTACTTTAACCAGTGCATTCATGAGAAACTTGTTCCAAAAGGTCTACGTAGTACTTTTTCTCCTTCAGGCTTAATCAACAACAACAATTTCCTTTGTGACTTAAAAGACTTATTTCAACAGCAAGGTTTAGACCTGTTACAGCTTATTGTGAAACATTATAACCAACATGTTTGTGTTCTCCTGAAGGAGATTGATGTTTTAGACAAGGAGATTAAAGCAGACTTGAATTTTGTAAGGTACAGGTTCGACTATGACCGTACCCTTTCTAGTATTAACACGCTTCTTGTCAAACTAAAGCTTAACAAAATAAAAAATTAGTCAGAGACAGATTGGCTTATCAGGATAACGTTGCATATCCTAAATTACAGGCTTCTGAATCTCACAACACTACTACTAGTACCCACCAGGAACATCCTAACCCTGCACCCCACCCTGTCTCGCCAGCCCTCACTTTCACGAAGATGAGGTAGGAGTGGACGAGGTAGGCCCTAGACGCAGTGACAGGATTAAAGGGTTTAAGAAGGGTAATCAAGGCAATAATAACACCAACACAAATAGGACCAATACTAACAAAACAACAACAGTTTTTAGGCAACCGCAACCACCGACAGTTTCACAACAAGAGATAGAAGCGGAAGAAGCTTCCCTGGTCTCTCAGTTCTTGACTGTTCGGACTCTCATTTCTCTCACACAGCAGGTGTCTCTTCCTCCTTCACCACGACTGCTGACCTTAACCCTTGTTTCCTACATCAAGGTCCAAGAATTATACTTAACCGTAAAGGGACTTCACTATTTACAATTTCACAGACTTGGAACTAAGGGAGGAATTAGTTGAGTTACTTTCCCTTGGTTACACATTTGTCCCTAGTAAAATGGGTGACATATCCAAGGAACTTATTGAACTAAAATGCTTTGTCCGAAAGTTAAATTTCAAGTTACTGTTTAGCAATGAAGTTGCCTTGCCACATGATTCTCTCAAACTACCGAGTGTGTATAACCCCCCCATCCACCCTTCTCTCCAGCTTTTTGAAAGGATTTGTGAAGCAGACATCAGACATTCCTTTAAGGCATGTAATAGTTATACCGAAACTCCTCGGTATAACATTACTAAAGAACAAGTCTCCCTCTTAGATGAATTATGCCATTACCCAGTTCGAGTAGTCAAACCTGATAAAGGGGGTGGACTTGTAATTATGGACAATTCACTGTATAACGAAAAAATGCTCGATGTCCTTAATACACCTGCCTATTCCCCTGCTTCTCTCAATGAAATACACCGTACCCATAGTATGATGAGGGGCGTCTTCCGTGACTTGTTCTTGCAGGGTAAGATTGACATAGAAACTTACAACTACATCGACATCTCTATGCCAAAAATTCCAGTCATGTTTGGCATCCCCAAGGTCCATAAGGATGTCAATAATCCCCCCATGCATGCGCTGGTTGATGGTAGATCATCTATGACATATCCCAGCGCCAGATTGGTAGACACTATCCTGTCTAAATACCTGAAGGACCTTCGGGGTGTATGTAAAGACTCCTGGTCTTTTTAGACAACTTCAACAACATTCCGTTCGATGATGGGAATAATTTTCTCACCATCGACGTTGTTGACTTATACACCTCCATTCCACACCAAGAAGCTGTGGAATGGATTTCCTCCTGCTTTTAGACTGTGGAGCACCACAGACTGAAATTGACTTGGTTACAGAAGTCTTGGACATAGTCCTTTCATGTAATTACTTCCTTTTGATAAGGATTACTTTTACAGAAAAGGCGTGGCGATGGGCTCGCCTTGTGGGGCCTCAGTCGCCAACTTCTTTATGGGTTTTGGGAAAAGAACTTCCTTTTTCCAGTGAAAGGATGCAGACAGTGAAATTTTACACACGCTACCTGGATGATATTTTCATCCTCTTCCATGGTAATGACACAGAAGCCGTAGACTTCTTACAGTTTCTAAATGGTACTACTGACTTCTTGAAATTCACTTCTAATTTTTCACCTGTAGAAATCGATTACCTCGATGTAAAGTTGAGAAAGGAAGGAACACCTACACATCTTGTGTTTACAGAAAGCCAACTTACTGTAATTCGTTCTTGCACTTCACAAGCCACCATCCCTTCAAACAAAAGAAATCTATTGTGAAGGGCCAAATGGTTAGGGCTGTTAGAATGTGTAGTGATTTTGACACCTTCCAGAACGAATGCACACTTTTGTGTAACATGTTCCTTAATAGGGGTTACCCGAGGAATCTCATTGATGAAATTAGGCTTGAAGTTACAGCCAAAAGGATAAACGGGTTTATAAACCTATCTTGCAAAGCCATGTACTACTTGACCTTAGTTCTAATAACACACTACTGTCACCCATTGAGTGTTCCCCTCTTCTAATGACATCTCTCTGACCAACCATGTACGCGATTTTGCCATTAGTTACGTCCACACATTTAGTCTTAACACTCAGACTACCACTGCATTGATTAAGAAAAACTGGCAATTCATCTTGGGGAGTCCTGGCCTCTCTGAGAAATTAGGCCCCTGTCCTAATTTTGTCTTCAAGAGGAACAACAATCTTAAGGAACTTCTACAGAGGGACCTAACTAAAAAAACCTTTAACAGGCGTACAGGGATGTACCCATGTGGTTTTTGCAACTGGTGTTACAAAATGAAGGTAGGGCAGACCTACATTATAAGGGACAGGAAGTTTTAATCCAAGCTCCACTCAACTGTGAAAGTAGATCAGTTGTATACCTGGCTCTTTGTGATTGCTGTCCCTCATTTTATCTGGGAAAGACTGATCGCAGACTTAGGGACCGTGTCTATGAGCATATGTATGCAATTAAGAAAAACTCTGACGTTAACGCTTTGGCTAAACACATTGCCAACCACCCTGGGCACTCTTTCTCGTTTATGGCCATAGATCAAGTGACCAATAACATCCGCGGAGGCCCAATAACTCTACTCTTAGAAGTACGTGAACTGGAGTGGCAACTGCGTTTAGACGCATTTTGCTACCCGGGTTTAAACGAAAACTGTAACATCTCAGCAGTACTCAAATTGAGGAGCTATTTAAGGTAGTACCCCATTTGTAGATATTCCTTACTTTCTTATGCATACATAAAGACTTTTCTTAAAATATACAAAATTTTTTGTTTCTGACTTCATGTGACGTGCCTTTGTTGTAGCACCTCTCATGTTAAATATTGCCTAGATTTTAGTTATTATTGTTGTTTATACAATAATATCTTTAAGGTACACAGTTGCTCATTATGGTTCATACTTATAATGGATTACCATTACTTTTTTACTAAGATTTAATCCATTACTGCATATTATACTTACTTTTTTATGAGTTGTTATTTGAATGACTTTTTATGTTGAATTTTTACTTTAACGTTATGATTTCTTTCACATATTTTAAGAATTTTAAATATGTCATTTTAAACTTTATGTTTATTTCTTTGGTAACATTCCACATTTTGAAATGCTTATTACTAACATGAATTAATGTTTGCATTTTCTCTTTGAGGAACAAGTTGTTCTTGTGAAGGCTTCTACTTGTTTACTAATTACTACAATGAGTTTCACCTTATCATGTTGTCATTTCCCTTTTGCTTTGTATAAAAGGGGCGTGCACTTTTACCTCATTGTTAATTTGTTTTCTCTGAGGAAGCTGCACCTTTGTGCGGCGAAAACGTTTGTGATAAATAAATTCGTTAAGACTACCTACTTGTTGTTGCTGGTACAAGGGCTCCGTGGTACGTTTTTGGATTCCAGTTGTTCTTGTCTTTTGCATTTGCATTGGTGAGCTCAAGTGCCAGACGGTTTCAGGCCTCAGACTTGTATTCTGAGGCTGGTACTGGCTCTGCAGCAGTCTGTTGTCAATTCTTAACAAGGAGCCCAGCCATGACCCTGGACTCCAACATGCACCAGTGCTGCAAACGAAAGTTATAGTTCCAGCAGTTATAGTTCCTGCATGGATCAATCTCTAACAGGTTCTGCCTTTGTTCCCACCCATGTGGTTTAAATAAGGTGATTTTCCCACTCTTTGCCACCATTGGACCATTTTTAAAAATGCTGAGCAAAGCTCAGCAGTGCGCAAACCCACTAAGCTGAGTTGAGTAGTGCTTAAAGTGGCAAATGCTTAACAGTGCTTAGCGATGCACACATCCACTTAGCCTAGCTGAGGACTGCTTAGAAGGGGACTGCTTAGCAATGATCAAACTGGCTAAGCGGTGCTAAGTGTTGCTAAGTATTGCTCAGACAAATCCTGTATAAGCATTGCTTGGCTTGGCTTAGCAGTGCTTAGCAAAACTGAGCTAAGGGCAAACAGAAGTTTTCATTTAAAAAAAATAAAAATTGGATATTAACTACTCATTATTGTTACATTATCATTAAGTGTATATATTTTACTTTACATGACCTCCCCCTATGGGCTTTCATTACGTTACCTTGGGATGTGACTGTACTGTATTGGACACTTGTGTTTAAATGGTGGTTTTCACCTCATATCTCCACTGACACTGGAATTCTGGAACAACTACACTACCCTGGTTAACAAATATCAATAATTACATAAATAAATAAAATAAAATGAATATAAAAAGGCTTTTCTATGTAAAAGCGGAATGGTCTGTTTGGGTATTTGAACCATGCACCTACAGCACAAAAAAGACGTGAATCTAACCATTCAGCTAACTTGGCTGTGAAGATTTCAGTTATACATTTCTATATAGCTTCTCGATATGTTTAAGCACTGCTGAGCAAAGCACCATGCTGCACAAACCCACTCAGCTATTCTTAAACTTTAAAGAAAAAGAAAGAAAAAAAATTGAACCAATACATAAGGGACATAATATTTAACTACCATGCCGCCCTGCACTCTGACAGTACAGTGGGTGTGTTACAGTCACTGTAACACACCGTCTACAGCTACATTTTCAGAATGGCCAGGAACAGACAAATATGCATTTTAGTGCGATATGGCACGTTGAAAGTGCAGGGGGTGTGTTGTGGACACTGTTGCACACCCTCTGTGATATACCTACATTTACTTATGAAAATGTGTCTGAGGACACTTTATTGGAATCATTTAGTGCTGTACGGCACTTTGACAATGCAGGAAGTGTGTTACGGATATTTTAACACACCCCCTACATGACATTACACTTAAAATTATTAAATAAGTGTCCAAGAACACTTTGCTTATTGTTTTAGTGCTGTACGGCAATTTCACAATACAGGCGGTGTATTACAGTTACTGTAACACACCCCCTACATGACATTACACTTAACATTATTAAATAAGTGTCCGAGGACACTTTCTTTATTGTTTTAGTGATGTATGGCACTTTGACAGTGCAGGGGGCATGTTGCAGATCTGCGAGCACTCTAACATACCTCCTAGCACTCATTCAGTATCCGTCTACGCCTCTCCCCCTCAGTAGCGTGCCATCATTAATATGTAAGGCGTGCTGCCGAGAGGGAGATGCAGACATGGACACCATTCACTCTGTGTAGGAATAACGCTATTCCTACACTGAGTTTATTAAATCTGGGGGAATGTTTAATATATCTACTATCTACTTGCCAGTCCAGCCACTTATTTCTTTACATTTCTGCTTTGCCTCCTACTCTTACTTGTTTTCAGCAATAGCTACTGAAACAATTCACTTTAATTATTTGTGTATAATGGAACCAAGCTATTCCTTAATTATATATACTTTGTGTGTGCCACAGTTGTTATGTACGCAATGCTTTAATATGTATTTTACTCTTATATTTATAACACTTTTATATTTGTCCATCTACTCTTGTGTCATTGCTGAATAGGGTCTTTAGACCAGTCCACTTACCTGATTATCAACTAGAGATAATAATGATGATGATAATAATAATATAGCAATAATAATAATAATAATAATAATAATCATAATAGTAATAATAATTTCAAACAGAATATCTTTTCTTTGACAAGTCTGCATACTGCATACTGTAGGAATCCATAAACAATGGTTACGTTAGGAAGGGTCACTTAGGGAAATTTAGCAAAATGAGCCAAGCCTAAATTGCTATTTAACTGTCACTTCCATGGTTTTTGGCTGCATATCTCTTTTTACTGACAGCTTATTATGTGTGTACTTTGTCATCAGTAATTATACATTATTTATTTCAATGACTTCAGTTCATGTTTTTTATGTATATATAAATGATAATTAGATAATCTTTGTCAAATTTATTCAGCAAACAAATACAATTGGATGGTGAGTTAGTTTTAGAGAAAGTACCTTCGAAGTCTGTGTAGATTATTCATAGGTTATTTCTACTATAACTGCCCCTCTGGGCTATTTTAAGTCAAGCCAATTTTCCCATTTCAGAACCAAATTCCACACCTTGTGCAGATAAGATAAATATCTTAACCATTATGCCGCCCTCAATGTGTCAGTGACATTATGTTAAGATAATCCAGCGGTAAGAGATATTATGATTTCTAAAATAGCATCAGTGGTTTTATACACATGTGTGTGTGGCGATAAACATTTCTCTTTGAAATACACTTTATATAAAATATGCATTGTAATGTTTACCACTAGAGTGTGCTATAGGATTACCATAAATCAATGTCTGTGCCACAAATCTATTAATTTCTTTTTTCTATATTTAGGTTAATGGTCAGACAAGTTTACTTTCTTTGGATGTGCACCAGGAACACTTGACCCTTCTTTAAATTTAAGACCCACAGAGCAGCTAAGGATTAAAGGAGTCAGTACTTTGCTTACGCTGCTGTTATCTAGTATAGTAAGAAACTGGAGCTGATTAAAGCAGCAGTCCGGCTAAGCCCCATGTTCACACATCTTTGAGATCTGTGCTGGTATTTCCTGAAAATGTAAGGTAGCTATTCTGCTTAGCATGCACCTTCAGTCGCATGCATTTCTTTGGCTTAACTTTGTTCAGTAAAAGATGAAACTGTGTGTGTGTGTGTGTGTGTGTGTGTGGGGGGGGGGGCACAGTAAAGCTCTCATTGGAGATCATGCCTTCATTAACAAAATGAGCCAAGCCTAAATTGTTATGTAATACATCATAATAATTAAAAGAACATGAAAAATGTAAACTTGATTTATGCTAGCATCTCCCACCAGGCAGATTCTGTCAGCAAGAGTCTAACATGCTGTAGGAATCCATGAACAGCAGTTCCTTTAGGAAAGGTCACTTGGGAAATTTAATTCTTGTGTATACAGGCAAGGGAAACTTTCATAAAAGAAAAATAACTATTTAATAAGATTTGGAATGTAAAATGTTAACATGGATAAAAAGTTCTCATTGATGAACATTAAAATGAAACTGAGATCTTGCTGCTATAGTTCAACATTCCTAACTTATTTTAAGTTTCTCACACAGTAGTTGCCACAAATTAATATCACACAGAAGGATTTCTTACAATGTAGCATAATGTTGCAACAGTTTGTTGCTCTGCTGTGAGAAAAGAACAGCTAAAGTGACAGTTAATGCTTTAGCGCTATGCAAGAGTCCATCATGTTTCTCAAGTTCAGTAGTCCAGGATAGTAAGATTTCAATTTATCTGGAATGCTAAGATCAGTGAGTGAGCTTATAAATTAATTTTATATGTCAGTGGGTATACTGTCATCTCACAGGGTGCTGCTGTCAGCATGTCAGAAAATGAAATGGCTGTAAAGCACTGCTCTGCTTCATGACTCAGATACAATATTATGATGTTCACTTAAAAATAAAGTGATCCTTATAAATGATGTGAGTCTAAGAGTAATGTGATAAGGTGATGGCTATAAATGATGCAGGTCTAAAAGTCATGCAATGGAGGGTCCTTGATTCAGAAAATGATTAGTAAAACATGACTAACTTTACATCATTGTAAAACCAACATTTCAGGGAAAGGACAGTGGCTTGGAGACCTGCTACTATATTCAGATCCAGTTGTAAGATTACAGGCATCTTCATGTATACAAAAGAATGCAGCCACACATACAGTTGGTAGTGTATAGAAGTGCACAGATATTCATAGCAGGACTGTGCACTCTAGAACAAGGAAACAAATACATTCAAAATACATTTATAACATGTACTGTACAGGTACAGATATCCACTGTAATCACAGAGATCTACATCAAGGCATCAGAGATGCATCACATGAATAACATCATGACAGATATGCTACGATAACAGTCAATTAAGAAATATTTTATTTCTAGAAAACAGTACTCTGCTCACCATAGGCACATTACATTAAGTGAGAAGTTAAGGTGATCACATCTACAGAATGAATCATTGACATTATAAAATGGTACAGAATTAAAGTTTAATGCCTCAAGAAATTGTTTAATGGAAGGAACTACCATCTTATCGAAGAAAGAAAATGACTTTAACATCATTATTGAAGTTCAGCATAAATAAGTGCAAAATGCAGACATGTATCATAAACTAGTGCAGAATACAAAAGTGCAAAATAAAAAAGATGACTAATGGTAATGTATCAGTACCAGGGAGATTCATTTCTCAAATTTCACAGGTTTTTCAAGTTGCATTTTCTACTACTCATATTACCATAGTTCAGAGAACTTAGAGGAAACTCCAGAAGCAAAATGTCAAATGCCTTGCAAAGCAAGAAGGAAAATGTCTAAGCAGCAATCACCAAAACAACATTAGCATGTTTTGCATAATTTCAGATTCATAGAAAATAATATATTTCAAATAATAAATAGCAAAGAAATGTAATATCCATCAGTTATGGATGTCTGCAATAAAAAAACAGTATTATCTGAAGTATTGACAACCACAAAGACAGAGAATATCCCCAAGAATAACAACCTAGTGGTCATATACAGCCATAGTACAATGTATAAAAAAACATTATGGTTCAGGCAGTTTTGTTTGAGCACACCAATACCCACAATGATGCACTGTTCATTGTGTGAATAAAGGTAGTATGCATAGGTTCATAGGTGTATTCTAAGCTAATGGCCCTGGGGCCTTTAGAAGCCTAGCTCATAGAAGTGCACTGGCATTGTGCCACCCGTTGTTAGTTCCCAGTGCCTCTATCAAGTAGAGCCACTGGAGTGATCCCCGGGGTGAACTTTCTATTTCCCACCCACTCATCAAGATTTCTCTTGAAGAGGGCTAGTGAGGTGCTCTGCTTCACATGTATGGGAAGTGTATTCCATGGCATGGGTATTCTAAGGGTTATGAGCCTGTCCCTCCTGCATGTTCTGTTGATTGTGATAAAGATGGTGAGGTCTCTGTAGCATGTGGTGCCGAGGGATTAGGATTTCTTTAGATGTAGCATTTCTAATAGAGCTGGGTCAGACATGGCTTTGTAAGTCAAGCAGAGATTGCCTCTTACTAGATGATATGAGGCAAGAGAATAGCTGGAGTTTTTTGAGTCTGTCCATGTAGGTCATGTGTTTAAGGCCTAGGATCCTCTTTGTGAGGTACTTTTGTGGCCTCTCCAGCTGTTGCAGGTGTATAGTGTGGTACATGCCAAATGGGGCATTATACTCTATGATTGGTTTAATGAAGGAAGAGTAGAGAGAAATGATAACCTCTTTTTCCTGGAGGCGAAACCCTTGGTAATGAGATGTGCCACATAGAAGGACTTTCTGACCACAGTGGCAATGTAGTGGTCGAAGGAGAGGTTGCTGTCAACCTTTGTGCCCAGATCTCTTATAACGCCTTCAGTGTTGAGTCGGCTCCCATTGATGTGGTAATTAGTGGGAACTGAGTTTTTCTCAAAGGGGATGACAATGCATTTTTTGGCATTAAGCTTAAGGCCATGGTTTTGACACCAGCCATTGGTCTCGGTGAGGCCTTTATGTAAGATGTCTGCATCACTTGGGGAGTTAATAATGTCTCCCAGCTTACAGTCATCTGCGGATTTGGTCAGCCAGAGTACCTCTGTGTTGGCCTGGACTTCTGAGAAGTATATGCCAAACAGGAGAGGACCCAGGTCTGACCCCTGTGGGACTCCACTCGTGACTGTTCAGCAGTCTGACTTGGAGTCCACTACTTTCACACTGTATGTTCTATCTGTGAGCCTATTTGCAACCCCACCTAATGATAAAGGGGTTGATGCCTAGTTTGGTGAGTTTATTAATAATTCCTGAGTGAGGAATGGTATCAAAGGCCTTGGCCAGATCAAGGTAGGCTGTATGAACTGCCTTACCTTCATCCACTGCTTTGGTGACTGACTCAAAGAAGTCAACCAGGTTGAGCAGGCATGATCTACCTTTCACAAAACCAAACTGCATGGGATCTAAAGTTTGAAGATTCCCTATATCCTTGTTAATTAGGTTCATGATGATTCATTCCATAGCCTTACATATCAGACTCATCAGGCTAATGAGGCGATAATTTCCAGGGTCTGTAGTCAGTCCTCCTTTATGGAGAGGGATGATTGTAGCAGTACGCCATTCAGTAGAGACAAAGCCTGAGGTGAGGCTGTGATTGAACAAGGTGCACAGATGTGGTGCTAAGTTCACTTTGTAATTCACATAGAACACAGCCAGGGATATTGTCGGGTCTCATGGAAGCTGTATTCTTGGCCTTAGACAATGCAGCTTTAACCTGTGCTGCAGTAATGCAGGGTGCCTGGCATTCCTCCAGTATTGAGATTGGTCCTTTGTGGGGGGAGAGGGGTAAAGTTGGCATTGAATCTGTTGGCCAGTATGTTGGCAATATCTGTTGGCTCAGTATAGGAGGTACCATTGTGCAGTAACTCAGAGCAAACCTGGGTATTACCATGGAGATTTTTGATATAACTGTAGAAGGCTTTGTGGTTGTTTTTAGTGTCTGTTGCAATTCTGCCTTCATAGCTAGCTTTAGAGGTTTTGATGAGGGATCTCAACTTTTTGTTGAAGCTAATAAGGGAGTTTTTCCAGTCTTGGGACTTCACTTTTTTCTGCAACAGTTTCTTCCTTCTGTTGTAGAGTTTATCAATGGTAGGGGACCACCAGACTGGCTTCCTTTTTTTGGAGGAGAGCATCTTGGTTCTGTTGGGTATGGCTAGTTCCATTCATTTATGTACTTGTTCATACAGTGCATCGGTGTATGATTCAGCAGTCATGCATCTATTTTCCATTGGCATGGGTGCCGTGAAGTTAGCCACCTCTGTTTTTAGGAGTCCATAGTCAGCTTTGGAGAAGTTTTTCATGGTGGATATCTTTACGAGGGGTGTGGGTGAGATGTGGATTTCCATGGTGATTAGTTTGTAGTCGGATCTAACCAGGGAGGAATTGATTATTGGTATAGAGCAATGGTTGCCCATGTTAGTAATACCTAAGTCAAGGATGTTCCTTCTTCTAGTGGGGGTAAGAATGAGCTGGTCCAGGGCATTGGAATTTATGTATTTCAGGAAGTGTTGGGCCAGTGCATTGGTGCTTCAGTAGTTTTCCCAGTTGATGGAGGAGTAGTTGAAGTCTCCTAGTATGAGAGTGTTGGGTTTGACCTTGATCGATTCCAGGGTGCTTAGGAACATGGAGTGAGAGTCTAGGGACATGGTTGGGGACCTATAGCAGGCAATGACCTGGATTGCAGTCTTATTCAATGTTAGTTGTACCTAAACTATCGCAGATGCATTATGCTGGGCTACTAGTCTGGAGGTGTGCATATCCTTTATGAATATGGAGACACCACCGTCTTTGGAACGGTCCATATTTTGGGGCCGAAAGGTGTGGAATGAGTTATAGCCTGGTAGCACAGGGTGCTTTCTGCCGCTTTAAACCAGGTCTCCGTTACAGCACAAATGTTGATGTTTTCCATTTTGAAGAGGGCTTCGAGCGAGTGCACCTTGAGATTTAGACTTCTAGCGCTGAGCATCATGACCCTCAGATTGCATTTATTTATAGCTGTTACAGTGGTAATTTGGTCTTTGGAACTCCACCTAAAAAAGGCACTATAGGGGTGGCAAGAGCCTTAGCCAGTACCCAGAAACCCAGGGATGACAGATGCAGGCCATCTCTGGCAAAGTATCGAGGTCTGTCAATCATGTCATCCCAAGCAGACAGATACTGGATCCCCTTAGAATGACACCAGAAACTTAGCCAATTGTTGAAGTCAATCATTTTTTTGTTTGTACTGCTGTATCATTCTGGGTGACAGTAGGATGCTGCTCAGGGCAAGTGTCATACCTGCCTGGGCCACATAATCTGAGAGCTCCACCATGTCTCTTTTCATGTAGTCCAGGGAGGTGCATCTCAGGTCATTCACACCCACATGGACAATGATAGAGTCATACTTGTACTTGTGGAGTGAACTGAGTGCGTGAGTTATGTGTCGGATTCTGGCACCTGATAGACAGCTGACTGTTACCTTCTTCTTATTCAATCTAGTGAGTGGGACATCTGTGTGCCTCACTACTGCGTCACCTATGATTAGTGTATTGGGCAAGGTGTTTAGCTTGGATCTATATCATAACTTCGAAGACTGAAAACTTTGAAAGTTAAAATGTTGAACCCAAAATATCGAATGGTGAAAATAGCTAAGCCCCGGAACATCGAAATCTTACCTAGGGCAAGATTTCAGTGGGCCGTTCCGTGGCTTCGGTATTTCCTCCACTGTGGTGGTGCGAGAGTTACAGCCCTTAGGGTTAGGGTGTGGGTTAAGGTAAGTGGATAGTTAGTAATGTATGTATGGTGTAGTGTTGTGTTTTGTGTATTAATTAGTTTGTGTATAGATTCGTAGGGTATGTGTGCGATAGTTACGGACCTTAGGGTTAAAGTGCGGGTTAAGGTAAGTAGATAGTAATGTATGTATGGTTTAGTGTGGGGATGGCTTTTGTTAACTGTATGTGTGTGGTTTATTTATTTTGGTGTACTTGTGTTGTGTGTATGTTTCTTGGAACAGCAAATTTTTTATCCCTGGGAAAAAAATTTGCTATTTTGAGCGTTCGATATTATCAATATTCGAAATTCCAATTTCGAACTTATGGTGTTTGATATTTTGGAATTTCAAATATATGATATAGACCTGTTTAGCTTTAGGGGCTTAGGTTGAGGGGCACACTGTGGAGGTGAGCTATGTGTCCTGTGGTTTATGCTGTGTTGTGTTGTTCGAGTGTGTTTCTGTCTTGGAGGTCTCTACTGTTTGGGTAAATTTCTATTGAGTGCCTCCACGAAGGTGGGTGTGTGGTTTGTGTTTTTATGTGAGAGCTGTGGTAGTGGATGTTCTGGAGGACTATGTGTTCCATGTGGTGTGGTGCAGGTGTTCACCTTCTCCTCTTGACCAGCTAGTCCGGTCTTGGCTGGAGAGTGCATACCTTCCAGTTTGATGATATAAGTGCATCTCTCACAAGTGTGGGTGTTGGGAGGTAAGAGGAGAGGGTTGTCTGTGTACATAAGGCAGTTGTTATACTGCCTAAGAATGCCCAAGTGCAGCAGGTTAATCGATGAAAGCACAGACAACTGCCCTTTAATCATGCCAGGAGGGGTCATCATAAAAACTAAGTACTGGAGCTATTTCCATGAAGAACAATTAGTGTTGTTGGCATTTAGGTGTTCTACAATAATTGATACAAAAATCTGTTGAAGTGCAAAGTGATTAGGCTATTTGAAGTGCAAAAGAGAAAGAACTAGCAAGATCTAAGGGAAAAACTGAAGAGCAGACTTTCTGGCACTAGTAGTAGTTTACCTCAACTTGACGCCGCTGAGCGGAGCTTAAACAAGCACAAACCCATGCAAACGTGGGCTTTTGAACCAGAAAGTTGAAAGGGATGGAAAAACTGCCCAAACATTTAATAAACTGCAATTTCTAGACCAGAAACCACTCCTCTTGTGGTTGCTAGGCTACCTAGTGCTTACCACTCCCACTGATAAGCTAGAAGGCTTCCCTCCAACACAGAAAGACTTGGGGGGCTAAGAAGCTTACAAACAGTCCTGGATGCATACATACATCAGGTATGTGCGCTGGCTGCATGTAAGTACAGAAGAGATGTGATTCATAAACATATACTGTACATAAGTGCAACCCTCAAAAAATCTTTGAGACAGCCATATGCAAACGAATGTATAATGACATTTAAATGAAGAAATATATGTACTGTACATGCTGTGCCAGTAGTATAACAAAAGGTTTCCATTCCCACCTTTTGAAAATCAGAGTTGCATTTCGCAATTACACAAGTTTGTATTGTGCACTTACTTTATACAGCCCATTTTCTAGTCACTTTGAGATCAGAAAAGATGCTTGGTTTTGCTGTGATCCTTGATGTTTCGTGCTTTGAGGTGTTTGTCTATGCTGTATTGCAACATGGTGTGTGGAGCAATGCTCAGTGGCCTGAGAGGAGGCATTATAAGGTAACACATTATAAATTTGAGGTGCTTGAATGCTTTAGAGTGGGCAGGGATATTATAAGGACTTTGGTGAACTTTTATGGACCACAAACTGGAAGTGGGGGAATGTGTGGCCTTATTCCTGTGGATATCAAGGTACATATAGCCACCAATGCTTACAAAAGGAATTTTTCAGAGACAGACTGGGGACACACTAGGTATCTCTCAGGCTTCTGCCTTGAACACACTGCAGTAGCTCCTTGATATACTCCTAACTCATGGAGAAGAACATATCTATTTTTCAGTGTCACCATAGGACTGAGACACTATCATGTGTGTCTTCTGTGCACTGGCTTGCTTCCTTGAGATGCTTGGTTTGATAGATTATACAACCAATCAAAAGGCTGCATATGAGTTCTGAAGTGTACAGCAAACAACCTAGTGGTCAAAGAATCACATCCAGCATATCCGTCACCATTCAAGGTATAAATTCCCAATCATTTTCTGAATATTTCACAAAACAACAGGAAGTGTGAAATCTACACTTCCTATTTCTTACTGAAATATTAATAAAATGATTGGGAATTTATCCCTTGGGTGGTGATGACTGTGCTGGTAATAGATTGCACTTGTGGATATAAGGGCCTCATCTGGATCACAAGGAGAGGTACTGTAATTGGAAGAATTTTCATTCCACCAACTTCCAGGTAGAGTGTGATGCACATGGTTACATCATCAGTGCATCAATACCTCATCCTGACAGTACTCACAGTTCCCACATATGGCACACAAGTTCAATGTACTACCAATTCCTGCATGGCAAGATACTGCAGGACATCTTCCTGGAAAGTGTACAGTATATACGTTTGTAGCCCCATTGCTATTGCTGTATGCACTGAGTTAGGTTTCATAACTAGCCACCACATCTTCTTGTGTCTCCTCCCCGTTATGTTTTTAAGGTTACAGAAGCTACCCATGTGAACCATGGGTAATGACACTAGTCTATAACTGACATGGAGCTGCAGAGGAGCTCTATAACACCCTTCTGTCCTAGACTCAGATAGTCATTGAGTGAATGTTCTGCCTGTTTAAAATGTATTTCCCTTCCCTGGATGAGTCGGGGTAGGAGTGGAGGGCTCATTATGACCCTTCAACTGTGTACAAAATATTACTGCTTGTTATTCTGCATACCATGATTCTGTGGCAGTCTGGTGCAGCAAAGCCACAGCCAATCACTGATGAAATACTGAGGTAGTGTAGCTGCCTCTATCATTTGTTGCACAAATGATAATAGTAGCAGCTGTCAGCAGATGGCAGAAGCATGGCACCACTTCTGGCAGGCTTGAGTATTGTGCATGGCAGCAGAGATGAAATGCTGTCATCTAGTCCACAACCATGACATTCACTACATGACAGTGTAAAGCCACAAAGATAAAATGCAGTACATGCAATGTTACCCATAGGCTGCACTGTGTAGTGCACAGTAATCTCCCACTGTGCATCAGAACTTCCTCCCTACAGTATACTAGAATGTGTGCTTAATATTGTCACATCTGTCATAATTTGCATAGTGGTCTGTGTACTGAGGCTCAGATGCTAGGAATACAAGTGGGGGAGAGGTTTGAAGATGTGGGTAGGGTTGTGAAGTAAGGCAAAAGACCATGCAGTAGCCTTTTCTGCAGATGCAGGCTTAAAAACTAATTGTGTGATAATGTCCTGAGGAAGTTATTATGAACTGTTATTTTGATGGTATTGTACAGCTGTGAAACAACTGCAATGGCTAGAATTCCCTCATCTACTTCTGTATAACCAGCTAATACTATCCCATAAGATTCTATATCACCCAGAAAAAACTCTTGCCCTAAGAAATGTACTCCAGCTATACCCTGGGAATAGAGTACTATGTTCAAGTAATAGACAACTATTAGAAGTGGGAGACTTTAATTACCTCATTATTAACTGGGACTCCTATATGACATCAAACATGCATGCACAGAGATTCCTGGAACAGATAGTCAATACACCATCCAGGGGTGCAACCATACTGGATCTGGTCCTCACTAATATGGGAGAGTGCTGCACACCCCCTAATGTAATACCTTCCCTGGTAAGGTCAGACCACAAAATGGTCTCCTTTGAAGTAAAAATAAAACCTGGATCCCCAGCTAAACCGGGAATATTCAGGAACTATTCTAAGGCTAATCTCCTGCTATTAAGTGAGAACCTGGCAAAATGTCAAGCCCCTATAAACCCTGAGAACACTTCTGCCTATGCAGAACTTTTCATAGAAATCCTGTACAAGCATGTTAATAGGTGTATAGAGGCAGATGTACCCACCAGGAAGAACTACAGAACTAACTCAAAAAACAAGCAACCCTCCTGGAATCACAAAATCAATTGGCTGTATAACAGGAGGAAGAAAATCATGGCAAAACTTAGCAGGTGCAGCAGGATAAAAGCCTTCTAATTAAACTAAACAAACAACTCAGAGGACAAATAAAGTCTACCAAAGCCAAATTTGAGGTACGTTTGACCTCCCAGGCCAAGAACAACCACAAAGCATTCTTTAGCTATGTCTGCAACCTCAAAGGCAATACACAGTTGTGTGCAGAGCTCATTGTAAATGAAGCCACCTGTACTGGGCCAGAAGATATAGCAAACCTCCTGGCTGATAAATTCAGCTCCAACTTTACTTCTCTCTCCCCCTCAACCTTCCCTCAGGAAATAACAAATATAGCTCTCCCTACTATCACTAGGGAGCAGGTCCTTAATGCTCTCTCTAAGACCAAGAACACTGCATCAATGGGCCCAGACAATATCACATGATGCCTTCTAAATAGCAAGAAACATGACCTTTCAGGGGCTCTGGAATTACTATTTAACTGTAGTCTCCAAACAGGCTTCATGCCTCATGAGTGGAGAAAGGCAACAGTTATCCCTCTGGACAAAGGTGGGCCATCTACATACTCTGGAAACTACAGACCCATAAGTCTCACTGGTCTTATATGTAAAGCCATGGAAAGAATTATCATGGAGATGATCAACAGAGATATAGTAAACCTCAAGACACTGGACCCAACCCAGTTTGGTTTCGTAAAAGAAAGATCATGCCTACTTAACCTGGTGGACTTCTTTAAGAAAGTCACCAAAGCAATGGATGAGGGCAAACTTGTTCACACTGCCTACCTTGACTTAGCCAAAGCATTTGACACAATACCACACTTTGGCATTATTGACAAATTCAAGAGGTTAGGTAAAAACTTGTATGTCACCCAGTGGATAGCCAACTGGCTCACAGACAGGACTGAAGAAGTTTGAATTGGGGAGTCCACCTCTACAAAGAGGCCAGTCACAAGTGGAGTCCCTCAGGGATCAGTCCTTGGACCAATCCTTTTTGGCATTTACTTCTCAGAAGTCAAGGCCAATATCACTGGTCTCTGGCTGACTAAATTTGCAGATGATTGCAAATTAGGAGCTGTCACTGAATCTCACACTGACACAAATGTTCTCCAGGAGGGGTTGATAGAGACAAACAACTGGTGTCAGAGTCATGGACTAAAACTAAATGGCAAGAAATGCATAATAGTATCCTTTGGGAAGTCATCCATACCTGATAGCTATCATATTGACAACACACCCCTTAGAGATGACCCAGTAGTCAGGGACTTAGGGACACACACATAGATAGTAATCTAGCCTTTGATCATCACATGTCTACAGTGGTGAGGAAATCATTCTATGTTGCACAACTTATAAACAAAGGTATGGCATCTAAATTCAAGGAAGTCATTGTTCCACTGTATTTGGCATTCAGCAGACCTATCACTGAGTACAATGCCACCTTTAGTATGTGCCTAACCAAGCATATCCAACAACTAGAATGTCCACAGAGGTTCCTCACTAAAAGAATGCAGGGCATAAGTAATATGTCCCAAGCAGATGGCCTCACGGCCCTATCCCTGTATTCTGTCTCCTACAGGTTTTTGAGGGGAGATTTATGCCTGCCATACAGAGCATTGTCAGACCCCACTCTGATAGACCTCCTGCATATCCACAAAAAACAGTACCAGAATTAACCATTCTAAAGATTTAAACCACCTTGCCTGTGATATAAATAGGACCTGCTGGAGAGATAGGTATGTATCCCAGAGATTACCCGTCTATGGAGCAGGCTCCCCATTCATGTGAAGCAGAGTTCCTCCCAAATCCAATTCAAGTGCAACTTGGACAATTAGATGGGAAACCGGAAATGCATCCCTGGTTTGGCACCTATATCTCTAATGGACACAGGTAACCTGTAAATGGTTCATCTCCCAGGCCCATGCTTGCACTTATCAAGGGTATCAGAACTTGTCAGAGATTTGGGATGCATGGCTAGGCTTAAAAAGGCTCTTGTTGTTGTTAGGCTAGTAAATACCTATGAATCTATGAACCTATGAGAAGTCTCCAAGGCCAATAACTCTGCAGGTGAATCCCTATACTCTACCTATATAGACAGAAGATGGAATTCCCTGCCCTCCAATCTCACTAGCAAATCCTCAATAGCTGATTTCAAAACATCCTTAAAAGAATCACCTGGCTAATACCTGGTTTTGCTCCTGCTCATGAATGCTGTGAATCACTGGACAAGTATTAGCACAAGTGGAAATGAAGGAAATACTTATTTCATCAGAAACCCACTCATACTGTTACTGCTATCAGTGCTGAAGTGTCCAATGGGGAACATGCAGCCATGCCTTTTATCAATAAATAAATAGCATATTAAAACATGCTGCATGGCAGCACTTAACAAGATGTATGTATATAATGAAGGCATGCCAAGCTGCTGGTATTTACAACACCCTGGATAGTACCAATTCCATCATCCTTTGCATCATAGTCATCACCACATCATGACAGCAAATACTGATAATCAGGTGACAGATGTTAGACAGTGGAAGGACATTACCTTTTATATTACAAGCAACTGTATTTTGCTGTGCTTCATTTTGGGAAGAGGGCACCATATCCTCAGCTCGCTTTCTACACTGTGCCAATGTATGACCTATTTTCCCTAAAGCATTTACATCTGCTAGTACTTGGCTCCACACCTTAATTCACGCTACCTGTCTAGGTCCCCTTTCTCCAGACAGATGTTTTTCATGTGCCTTAAGTGCATATATGGTTCTACTCAGAACTAAAATTTTATTTCCTTTGTCCCATTCCTCAAAGCTGCAACATTTTGTCTCTTGAAATAATGTTAAATAAGTTGGCATTGCTAAGAGTAATTCTGATCTGAGTCACATGAAACAAAATCACTGTCCCCCCCCCCCGATCCCCCCGCATGACCTAAGTCAAACACTGTAATATGAATCTGGTCCTTAATCTATAGTACAGCAGCATTACTTCAGTGAATTTTTGTATTTTTTTCTCTTTGTTTGAGTGCACACGCAGTGTGTGTGTGTGTGTGTGTGTGTGTGTGTGTGTGTGTGTGTGTGTGTGTGTGTGTGTGTGTGTGTGCGTGCGTGCGTGCGTGTGTGCGTGCGTGCGTGTGTGTGTGTGTGTGTGTGTGTGTGTGTGTGTGTGTGTGTGTGTGTGTGACTGTTTTTGTTTGTATCACACAGTACTGAAATGTGAAATGACATAACTGAAAGACTGAAAAAGATGTTTTGATTGCAATGTAGGCAAGATATGGTTTGTGGGAGGAAGAGAGCCTGTGGGCTACAAGATGACTGATGTTTTATTTCATAGAATTCAACACAGTCTATGCAGACTTGTCCTCTGTGTCGCTGTTGCCAGGTGTTACTAGCTTTGACAGGCATGGAAATGTGCTAACTACAATATATACTACAAAATTCGATATTTGTAAGGTGACTAAATTTGATAACCTGCCAACTGCAGTAACAAAACTCTTTCTTACCAGTACCTCTGAAGCACTTCCTGTACTTTCCTTACTATATATCAGTTTGAGTTTATTCTCCCCCTTATGCCTGCCACTGCACTTTTCATAAACAATTTGCTTTAACTTTGGCTTTCCGATGATCTTCTCACAGACATGTGGTAATCAGAGGTGCATAAAATTGTGACACTGGATGTTTCAGAAAATTTTATTCAATTTACAAAGTTCTGATGTAAACAAGGCTTGTATGTATACTTCTCTATGAATATCACTACCGCAGACATATGCATCTGCAGCCAGTGTCATATGCAAGTTCACACAATCGTGTATGTGCAGTGACAGTTCAATGCATGTGTACCTGTCCTACTTGTGTATGAGCTACGCTGCACTTTGTGCATACTTGTGCAACCTGAGGTGCTTACAGTAGAATTATATTAGGTGCGCTTCATACACTATGAGTTCCACTTTCACATAATAGGCATCATTTTGCTTTTGACTCAGGAAATAGCACTATCATCTGTGAATGGTCAGGGCAGAGACCCAAGCTGGTGTGCTAAGGAAGCTAAGATCTTGTTTCATCTTTATTGTACTAAGTATAGGGAGACAGTAAAAGCTGCAGCAGGAGAACCATTCAGAAGAAATGATGCTTGGACTTATCTGACTAATGAGTGGAGTGAAGGAACTGGTATATTATATACTGGAGACCAATGTGGCCACCAGTACAATGACCTGCAGTGCTGTCGGCCTCATCAGCTTGTCCAGTGGGTGGAAGAAGTGGAGCAGCAGAGACCAGAGTCATTCACTAAGTAGTTTTTCACTGCTATTACAATTATAAAATTCTTTATGAATGTCATAGTTATTATGAGTTGTGAATGCTTAACTAATGACAGGTGTACAATCTTAAACTCAGTGGCCAGAAACACTAATCAACACACAACAAAGTTTACTTCAGTACTCCTGAGAATTAGATGTGAGTATGTTAGTCTTCTTAAAAATATATATTTTAGTTTAAAAGGTTATCAAGTTATTAAAACTACACAGACTATCTCAAAGCCTCATAAAGGCTACTAACAAGTGACCTCTGCCTCACGTATAGACAGACCCTGTTCTGTCAGAACTATTATACATTTGGAAGTCAAATGGTATCAGGATCACCAGCTCAAGGGACCTCAGTCTCTTTTGCAAGGTAAACAGAACATGCTGGAAGGGTAGGAATGCATCACAGAGAATACTCATTCTATGGAACCACCTTCCCATCCTCATAAAGCAGAGTACTTCTTTTATTTATTCAAATGTAACTTAGACAAATGGATGGGAAACTACAAATTTACTCCTAGTTTAACAGCGATAGCCCTCATGGATAGGGGAGAAGTAATTATCCTAATATACAGTGGATATAAAAAGTGTACACATCCCTGTTAAAATGCCAGTTTTTGTGATATAAAAAATGAGACCACAATAAATAATTTCAAAACTTTTCCCACTTTTAATGTGACCTATAACCTGTACAATTCAATTGAAAAACCAACAAATTTGTTAGGGGAAAAATATAAAAAATAATAAAAGTACAATACGCTGGTTGCTTAAGTGTGCATACCCTTAAACTAATACTTTGTTGAAACAGCTTTTGATTTAATTACGGCATTTAGTATTCTTGGGTCTACACTTGCCATCAATTAAAGAGACTCTGATTAACCCCAAATAAAGTTCAGCTGTCCTAGTAGGATTTTCTTGACATTTACTCAGTTGCCTGCTACAGCAAAAGCTATGGTTCACAGAGAGCATACAAACCATCAAAGGGATCTCATTGTTGAAAGGTATCAGTCAGGCAAAGGATACAAAAAAAATTCCACAACATTGGATATACCATGGAACACAGTGAAGACAGTCATCAAAAAGTCGAGAAAATATATGGGACAACAATGACATTGCAAAGAACTGGACATCCCTCCAAAACTGATGAAAAGACAAGACAAAAACTGGTCAGGGAGGCTGCCAAGAGACCTACAGCAACATTGAAGGAGCTGCAGGAATGTTTGGCAAGTACTGGTTGTGTACTAGATGTGACAAAAATCTCCCATATTCTCCATATGTCTGGACTATGGGGTAGGGATGCAAGACAGAAGCCTTTTCTTACACAGAAAAACATCCAGACCCAGCAAAAATCTGCAAAACAATACATTGTCTCCCAAAAGCATGTTGGAAAATGTGTTATGGTCTGATGAGACTACGGTTGAACTTTTTGGCCACAATTCCAAAAGGTACGTTTGGCGCAAAAATAACAGTTCGCATCACCAAAAGAACACCACCCCCACGGTGAAGCATGGTGGTGGCAGTATCATGCTTTGGAGTTGCTTTTTTTCAGCTGTAACTGGGGCTTTAGTCAAGGTGGAGGGAATTATGAACAGTTCCAAATACCAGTCACTTTTGGCCCAAAACCTTCAAGCATCTGTTAGAAAGCTGAAGATGACGAGAGATTTCACCTTTCATCACGACAATGACCCCAAGCATACATCCAAATCAACAAAAGCATGGCTTCACCAGAAGAAAATTAAAGTTTTGGAATGGCTGAGCCAGATCACAGACCTAAATCCGATAGAAAATCTGTGAGGTGACCTGAAGATGACTGTGCACAAGAGATGTCCTCGCAATCTGACAGATTTGGAGCACTTTTGCAAGGAAAAGTGGGCAAATATTGCCAAGTCAAGATGTGCCATGCTATTAGACTCCTACCCAAGAAAACTGAATGCTGTAATTAAATCAAAAGGTGCTTCAACAAAGTATTAATTTAAGGGTGTGCACACACAACAAAGTATTAGTTTAAGGGTGTGCACACTTATGCAACCGGCATATTGTATGTTTTTTATTTTTTATATTTTTCCCCTAACAGATTTGTTTTTCAGTTGAATTGTACAGGTTATGGGTCACATTAAAGGTGGGAAAAGTTTTGAAATGGTTTATTGTGGTCTCATTTTTTATATATCACAAAAACCTGGCATTTTAACAGGGGTGTGTACACTTTTTACATCCAGTGTATACTTGTTCGGGCCATCATTTGGGATTCATATTGTGAAATACAAGGGCTAATAATTACTATAGGAATGCAGGTGAGGTTTCTTAAGATCCTCATATATTAATTGCCCAGTAATTACCCATGAATCTATGAACTTAAGAACTTTCCATCTCTATACAACTTTAGCTATAGGCTATGTATTACATATAGCACCATTTCATGCAGACTGCATACAGTGAATTACTCAATGAAAATATTTAACTCGCGGGAGGACAAAGAGACAATTTCAAAAGGCAGGTATATGTTTAAAATTAGGCATAGGCTATGTGCATAATGTAATGATCTGCACTTTGTTTACATTTAGTAAATAAAATAAGTACCCCCAAGAGGACTAAGGATGAAACAACAAATATAATAAACTCTTTATTAAGAACCTGTTGTTTATATTATAACAAGAATGACAGTACTTTGTTAGTAATATCATTTCTTTTTTTTCCTGTTTTTGGCATGCAGCATTGGAAGAGACTTATTTTATCTGGCACCTCTATCACAGGAGGCTTGCACAGCCAGTCCACTGACCCTGTATGTATTTCTTCTTCCTAAAATTAAGTTGCTAGTAATATAAAATTATCAACCAGTACATTTTGTTTATTATTTTTATCTTTTTTTCCTGATTTATCGACCTCTGCAGATCCAGAAAACCCTTCGGCACCTTATAGGTTAACAGATTCATAGCTAACTACTAGGCAATCGGTCTGCAGATCATTTCAAGGCTGGTGAAAAAACCCTATTCAAAATTTCCCTCTAGCCTGAAGAAGGGCAAGACAAGATAGACTGGGAGAAAAGTTGAGACTGCCCATCTGATTATCTAGGTTTAGCTTGGAGGTGGCAAGGGTGCTACCCTACGTGACATGTAGTGGAAGTTTGTTCCAGGGGTGAGGGATAGATAGGGATATGAATCTATCATGCCAACGTGTCTTATTTATCTGCTAATAAAAGTTTAGTTCCTTTAACCAAGTATTTGATGTACTATTAATTCTGCGAAGGACTAGGAGATCAGATAGGGTTGGATCTTTCATGGCATGAAAGGCTAGACATAGATCTCCAAGGAGGAGTCTGTAAGAGACTGAGTACAGGTAATGCGCTTCCATTCTCTCCTGATAACTAAGATTTTTTTGAGACCGCTGGTCTTTTTAGTTATGAATCTCTGAGGTCTGTCAAATTTTGTGATATTTTTAGATAAATACATGCCAAAAGATGCATTATATTCAATAATGGGTTTAGTAAGATATGAATAAAGGGGAATTAAGACTTTTTTTGGAAATTAGATGGTCAAATGATAAAGACTTATCAACAAAAGTGCCCAGATCCTTTACAACAGTGTCAGATTGGAGGTCAGAATTGCCTATACTGTATGTGAAACTGTTTTGTTTACCAAAATGAACTATTCTACTTTTTTTTACATTTAATTTGAGACCATTGTCCTTGCACCAATTGTTATCATGGTCTAAGCCATGTTGTTGCTATTATGAGTCAGCTAAAGATCGGATAACAACATCCAATTTACAGTAAACAGTAAACTTAGTTAACCATAGGCCAGAACTACTGGCCTGAAGGTCTGAGAAATATATACCAAATAGGAGAGGGCTCAGAACTGAGCCCAGTGGTACATCACTGGTAACTGTTCTTCTTTCACAAGTAGCACCTGTCTCTTAAACCATATAGGTTCTGTCAGACAATCAGTTCACTAACCATTGCACAATATAAGGATTTATATTCAGATTTAGATGCTTATCAATAATGCTTGCATGAAGAATAGTGTCAAAGACCTTGGCCATGTCTAGATATGCTGTATGTACTACATAACCACTATCCACTACTTCAGTTACTTTTTCAAAGAAATTAATGAAATTAAAGCGGCAGGACCTTCCTTTGACAGAGCCAAATTGATGGGGGTACAGGGTTGAAAGATTTTCCATGTCCAGATGAATGAAATCTGAGATAATGAGCTCTGTAGATTTACATATCAGGCTACTGGATGTATAGTTACCAGAGTCCATGATTGGGCCACCCTTGTGTAATGCCATTACAACAGCTGTTTTCCAGGCTTCAGGAATGTAACCACAGGAGAGGCTTCTATTAAAGACTTTAAGTAGGGGTTCAGAAAAGCCATATTCAGCACTGATAAAGAGGCAACCTGGTATGTTGTCTGGGCCCATGGATGAAGTATTGTTAGGTTTTGAAAATGCTGAGAGAACTTGTTCCACAGTAATTAAAGAGGGTGGCTGGAACTGTGGAACCCGTGGGACAGCTATGACTGTGGGTGGAGTAAAATGTGTACTAAATTCGTTAGTTAGTTTATTAGCTATTTCCTTTAGGTTACAGAGTGTAGTATTATTGTGGTCTAGTTCTGAACACTGTTGGATGTATATTTTTAACTTTCTGACAGTTATATTTGGTTTTAGTGACTATTTTAATTTCATACTCAGCTTTGAGCTTCCTAATGATTCCCATAAGCTCTGTGTTAGCTTACTGCAGAATTTATTTACAGCATCAAATAAATGAAGAAGGATTGCTTTTAAGAAGTCTCTAAACACAAGCTATGTACAGGAGAAATACTAACAGTTTTAAAGGAACAGGTTGCTAAATGATGGTCTGATTTAGCAAGACATGATGATACATATGGAGCTGTGCAAGAAGTGGCCATATTTATAAGGGCTAGATCAAGGATATTGTGGCACCTAGTAGGATTTTTGAGTATTTGTGAAAGAAAGTTAGCATTTATAATGTCAAAGAAGTGCTCGAGTGCTAACCATTTGCAGTGTAGGTCAACCAGTTTATTGCCTGCCATCATCCACAAAAGCCTGGGAGAGATTCCCTATCCCTGATTTGTCATGGGTCTCTTTTTACTAGGAAGGAGTGCTGGTTCTTCACCTTGTTCAGCTTATGGTATGGTAGCATCACCATGAGCAGCCCCAGCTGCAGGCTGTAACAGAGACAGTAGCTGAGAGGGCTGTGGAGGGCAGGTGGGGCACATATGAATATCTCTAGCAGAATGTGCAAAATTTGCTGTTCTAGAAGGTTCCAAACACTAAGCCACTGGAGGTCACTATCTCAACATCAGGGTCTGCCTACCACAGAAATAAATATAAGAATATCAGTATTTTTGCATGATTAATTTCTTACTGTGTCTGCTGTGACAGCATGTGATCCTGGACTACAATATCCCACTTTGTTAATGTTACAAAGCACAATGGTTTGCTATAAATGAACCTCACAAATGCATAGATTTGCTGACTAAGCAGCTAATATATAGCAGGTAATGAGTCAGTCCAGTGTAAACATGCTTATAGCTATAGTGACTTGACAGGCCATGAACAACCATATTCATATGCTTCATAATATAGTAACATTAAGACCTGCCACTGAAGAGCATATTACTTATCAGTACATATTCAGATGGGTGAAGGTCAAAAGTTGTCCATGTGGTACTTTGGTGTAATGGTCATAGCTGTCACTTCTTTCCACTTTTTGTGTATCCACCTCCTACAGTTCAGCCATGCACCTTGAATGGTTCTGTGTATTCTTAGCCCACTCTAAACTTGCAATGAAGCATAATTGTCTCAATTGAAAAATAATGGCATTTATCTAGATTACACAGACATCTTTCATAGGTTCATAGATTCATTTGGCATTCAGCAAGCTTGACTGCACTAACCCTGTTATAAGACATATATATATATATATATATATATATATATATATATATATATATATATATATATATATATATATATATATATATACGTACATATATATGTATATATAGGTGCCATAGATTTGATCATGGCACACATGCTGTTTTTGGTAATTTTTGTCATCGGTATGCGTGGTCACATTATATTACAGTCAAACTGCAAAAGTTTGATGTAATTTCAGTAAGGAATTTACATCTTTCTCTACAGTTGTGCGACCATGAAGTTAGGATATTTAACTTCCTGGGGTGTAGAGGGAGACCCGTCACATCAAGTGGGTGAGTGATGTGCAAACCCCCCCCCCCCATGTAAAAGCAAAGTTTTGGTTATTTTAGGTGAACCAAATGTAATGCATTTGTTTCATATCACCTTACTTTGTTCAATAAATACGTTTCCAATTTTAGCCGTGCTTGTTGTTTGCTCCTTTTTGGTACTGCTGTACCTTAGTTTGATGCTTTTTTTTTTTAGATAAATGTGATTGCCAACAAACTTAACTGATGTATTTACTGCCACTGGAAGTTCATTGGTGATCTAAAGACATATCTATCTGTATGTCTATTTATCTATCTATCTGTCTGTCTATCTATTGTATCCTATATATATATATATATATATATATATATATATATATATATATATATATATATATATATATTATTTCTGAAGGTAGGTAATGACTGATTTCTTCAGATTGCTATTCTACACTTTTACAAGGCACTGTGTAATGCATCTGCCATATTGTTCCTATTATTAATAGTTCATGTTAGTACTAGTTTCTGTGATCTGATGCTAGCTCCCCCTGTGGTATGCTCCAGGTACAGATTGTAAACTAATACCTGATCAGACAATGCTTATTAACCAGGCAGAGGTTAAGTAAGAAAAAAACATAATGAGATTTTACAAAGCCTTTTTGAATAGGTCAAGTCATCTAGCAATTTAATTTTCCTAGTAAGAGATCACTGCACTTTTTAAATAGTTTCATGATGCCTGTTTAAAGGCAATAAAAATACAGCATTGCTTTCAATAGAGGGCTGGAGTAGTGATTTATAAAGTGGTACAATAATCTCTATCGAGTGATCTTCTTGGAGAGGATAGACACACTCTAGGATTAAATGGTCTACAAGATATGCTTTCTGACTTTGGTAAATGCATGTTGATCAAAGCTCAAATTAAGGTCTGCTCTTGTCTCTTAAGTGTTTAATGATGGTATCATTTTTTATGATATGATCATGCATTTAGCAATCACAACTGATGTTCTTTTTGCCAAATTTCATAATGTTGTATTTACTGACCTAAAATGTGATGTAATTCATGCTGCAGCAGGTGTGTATTTAAGGTGAGGTCATTAGTGCTGCACCAGGTGTGTATTTAAGGTGAGGTCATTAGTTCTGCACCAGGTGTGTATTTAAGGTGAGGTCATTACTCCTGCACCAGTTATGTATTTAATTTTATTTATTTAACATTTGTTAACCGGGAAAGGCCAACTTGGAACAAAGTCAATTTTCAGCAGAGGTCCAGGGAGAAATGGTCCGGATGCATGTCTTTGTAATGTAGGAGGAAACGCACATGAATGCAGGGTGGACATGCAGACTCTGTACAGAAGGCACCCCAGCCAAGAATCAAACCAGAGAACCTCTTGCTGTGAGGTGGCAACGCTACTGCTGCACCACTGCACCGTCCAAATATGCCATTAGTGCTACAGGTATGTATTTAAGGTGAGGTCATTACTCCTGCACCAGGTATGCATTTAAAATGATGTCATTATTTCTATTCCAAGTGTGTATTTAAAGTAAGGTCAGTAGTGCTACTCCAGGTGTGTATTTAAACTGAGGTTATGAGTGTTGTACCATGTGTGTATTTAAGGTGAGGTCATTACTCCTACAACAGCTGTATAGTTAAAGTGAGGTCACTACTCCTGCACCAGGTGTATATCTAAAAAGATGTCATTAGTGCTGCACCAGGTATGTATTTAAGGTGAGGTCATTACTCCTGCACTAGGTGTGCATTTAAAGTGATGTCATTATTTCTCCTCCAGGTGTGTATTTAAGGTAAGGTCATTAGTGTTGCACCAGCAGGATATTCAATGTGAGGTCATTAGTGCTGCACTAGGCATCTATTTAAGGGGAGGTCATTAATGCTGCACCAGATATGTATTTAAGGTGAGGTCATTAGTGCTGCACTAGGTGTGTATTTAAGGTGAGGTCATTACTGTTGCACTAGGTGTGTATTTAAGATGAGGTCATTAGTGCTGCACCAGATATGTATTTACAGTGTGGTTATTAGTGCTGCACTAGGTGTGCATTTAAGGTGATATCATTACTCCTACACAAGGTGTGTATTTGAAGTGAGGTCATTAGTGCTGCACCAGGTGTGTATTTAAAGTGAGGTTATTAGTGCTGCACCAGGTATGAATTTAAGGTGAGGTAATTAGTGCTGCACTAGATGTGTATTTAAGATGAGGTCATTAGTGCTGCACCAAGTATGTATTTATATATATTTATAGTGCTGCACTAAATGTGTATTTAATGTGTGGTCATGAGTGCTGCACCAGGTGTGTATTTAAGGTTAGGTCATTAGTGCTGCAGCAGGTGTGTATTTAAGTTGAAATCATTAGATATGCACTAGGTGTGCATTTGAGATGAGGTCATTAGTGCCACACCCGTTTTGTATTTAAGGTAAGAATATTAGTGCTGCGCCAGGTGTGCATTTTTGGTGAGGTCATTACTCCTGCACCAGGTATGTATTTAAGGTGAGGTCATTAGTGCTGCACTAGGTGTGTATTTAAGGTGAGGCCATTAGTGCTGCACTATTTAAGGTGAGGCTATTAGTGCTGCACCAGTTGTGTATTTGAGGTGAGGTCATTCATGCTGCACCAGGTATGTATTTAAAGTGAAGTCATTACTCCTGCACCAATTGTATATTTATGATGAGGTCATTCATGCTGCACCAGGTATGTATTTAAAGTGAAGTCATTACTCCTGCACCAGCTGTGTATTTAAGGTAAAGTCATTAGTGCTACACCAGGTGTGTATTTAATGTGAGGTCATTAGTGCTGTACCAGGTGTGTACTTAAGGTGTGATCATTAGTGCTGCACCAGGTGTGTATTATTTGCAGAGAACATTAGCATATAGGTTCATAGGCATTTACTAGGCTAAAGGTCTTAGGGCCTTTACAAGCCTAGCCATATTATACCCATGTTCCCTAACTGACCTTGGTTAGATTGTCATTATTTGCAAAGCAAGTCTATGATCAGCACCGTCTGCCCCTGTCCACGAGGGACATAGGTGCCACCCCTGGCATGGATTGACAGTCTCCCATCCAATTGTCTAGGGTGGGCCTGAATAGGGTCATTGAGGAGCTCTGCTTCACGTGAATTGGGAGTGTATTCCAGACAAGTGGCAGACTCTGGGAGACATAGCTGTCTATCCAGCATACTCTGTTAATGTCACAAGCTAAGATGAGATCCCTGGAGTGAATGGCTCTTGTCCCATTTGATTTGCATATTTTATCAAAATATTTACGTTATGTAATTTGAGATCATCAACCTTTTTCCTACTTTCATATCTGGGAAGTGTAATGACCCACCATTGTCAACCAGTAATCAAGGAGCCTCAATCCTCACCACTGGCAACAGTGAGGGATGTTCATTGAGAGGATAACAGGTACACACAGTATTTCCAGATGCAGCTCTCTGCATCAAGTGCAATTTCCCTTAAAAGCACACAGAGACCATAGTCAGTCCATGGCTGGTTTCTCACTCTTTCTTCAGATCCCCAGTAAGACTCTCCACTGGCACAGCTATAGAGTTGAGATCTCAGCTGAGTGATCAAGCTAAGACCTCCAGTACCCTCTCTGTCCAACCAGTGCTTCATGTCCCTGCCCAAGAAGCTGGCACACACACTCTTTGAGGCTTTATTTGCACACACACACACACACACACACACACACACACACACACATATGCACACACACACACACACACACACACACACACACACACACGCACATACATGCAGACACACATACACACACACACACACACACACACACACACACACACACACACACACGCAGACACACACACCACACATGACACACACACCACACACACATACACACACACACACACACACACACACACACACACACACACACACACACACACACAAGTACACGCACACACACGCACACACACTCACACACGCACAAACACACAAAACCACACAAATTATTCAAAACAACATTGGAGGACAGTCTCAAATAAATAAATAACAATATCTAAACCAAGCTTTACTATATTCCTGACTGAATCTAAGAGAATTATACTATAATCTAAGAACTTACTAACAGAGCAAGGCAGATGTTTTGGTGAATGTTTTTTGCCATGTCCAAGACAGAATACAAAATGCTCTGTCTAAGAGACTTCTCAAAATAAAATCTCAAATATTATTACGGGGATAGCTTGCAATATGACATCACTTTTTGTCATCTGACTTATAGTTCTCAGGCCAAAACCCCCATTGCTGAAGCTGGCAGTATTTAGCATCTACCTGTTAAAATACACAGACAAGGGCTTCTTCTCAGATCTCTAGCAGATGCTGGAAGTCATAAAACAATTGCATTCCTTCATGCTTTCAAGGCTAGTAATTAGTTCACCCTAAAGACAATACAGAACATTTCCTAGTATAGACATTGTGTTTTTTGCTGCATTGAGAACTGAAAAATACCATATTTTATGACCTAGCCTATAAAGTAATTTATTTTAGATCTCTTTCTAAAGTTTGCTGGACTGAGGTTAACCTCATGTATTCCATTTTCCACTATTAAAATATATACATTTAAACAGTTACAATAGTGCATGTAGATTTTTGTTCCTTTCCAGTAGAGTGTACTGTAGTTACATTTCAAACAGCACTTTGCAAATACCTTTTCAACACACGTCTGTACAAGTAGTTTGAGATACACATGACATACAGTTCTAATACATTTGTTTGTAACACAAGAATCTTGTATAAATCACTCAATATTCACCAATGACATATAGTTATTTACAAAATTCCATCTAGCTGTGGTGGCAGTATCTCCTTTTGTCATACTTCTTCCCCTTTGAAGACTCAAGCTAGTTTTTCAAGTGACCCTTGAGAAATGCTGCTTGAGAGGAATGAGCCTATCTGGGAATATACTACCCCGTTCCCTGTCTTGAGATCCCAGCTGCCTTGCCACTGCTGAACCCAGTAAAGTACTGCGCTGTCATATCATATGTCTGCAACCATAGGCTCCATCATAGTAACTTGGGATTTTGCTGGATGGCTGGCTGTAGCCCTGGATCCCCCTCAGACTCCTCCCACCTTCTTCTGCAAATGCTTAGCACCAGGGCCACCCTATCATGTTAAGTTTTATGGTATTAACATGGTACAACTTGTCTCCCTGCCTACTGTCTATCAGTTCTAGCATGTAGTTAACAGCACTGACCTTTATTACCACTTTGAAAGGTCCCTCCCAAGCTGCCTGCAGCTTGTTGTGTCTGATAGGAATGAGAATCATAACCTTCTGGCCCACAGCATATTCTCTAGCTTGAGCATTCCTCTCATACCAGAACCTTATTTTGCTGTTGGGCTTCTTCCAGGTTCACCTGGGCCAAGACCATGAGTTCCCTGAACCTCATCCTGAGGTTTAGTAAATATGAACTACATGCTCCTTGTGGGATTCACAGTCACCATCCCACTCATCGCGAATCAAATCTAGAGGTCCTCTCACCCTATGCCCATACAGCAACTCAAAGGGTGAAAAAACCTGTGGATTTATGGGCACCTCTCTGTAAGCAGACAACTGATGGGGCAAATGTTTGTCCCAAGTCCCTCTTAAACTAGTCTGCAAATGCCTGTAGCATGTTCTTCAGTGTAGAGCTTAACCTCTCCACTAGATCATTAGTGTGGAGATGGTAGGGGATGGTCTTTAAGTTCTTCACCCCACAGTGCTTCCACAGACAAGCCAGCACCTCTGTCAGTCAGTATTTCTTTTGGGAAACCTACCCTGCTGAAAATCTCTAACAAAGCATTTGCCACTTTTTCTGCCTCAATGGAGGACAGAGCCACCACTTCAGAATATCTGGTAGCATAATCTACTACAAGAATATACTTTTTCCCTGTAGAACTTGGAATCCTCAGATGCCCTGCAATATCCATAGCTACCCTCTGAAATGGCTCCTCAATCACAGGCAAAGGCATTAATGGAGCTTTGACCCTGTCTGCTGCCTTGCCTACCTTTTGGCACTGCTTCAGGTCTTGCAGTACCCTATTACATCCCTGGAAACCCCAGGCCAATAGAAGTTCTGTATAATATGTCTCTTGGTACGCTTTATGCCTATAAGACCTGCAAAGGGAATATCATGGGCTATGGCTAGAAGTGCCAGACAGTATGCTCTTGTCACTACCAACTGCTGTATTCTCTCACCCTCTAGCCCTCCCTCAGGGGTTCACTCTCTGTACAGTACCCCTTTGTCCCATTATACAGATTCCCCCTTTCACTGAGAATCAGGTGCCACCCTAGCTGCCTCCTTCCAGCCTTGTAATGTAGGGTCCGAGAGCTGAACCTGTCTCACCTATCTCTTTGTAACCCTTCCCAGCTCCCCTTCCACTGGATGTCTGGTATCCTCTGATAGCGGTGCCTCACTGTCAGCCTGGGTACTACTACTCACCTCTGCCCTTGCAGTCACTCTGTCCAAGGAAACATCAGTACCCACCAGCAGCTGTGACTCACCTTCAGTCTCACTTCTACAGGGTAGCTCCCTTTTTGAAGTAACCACTTCACAAATCCTGGCTTCAAGTGTGCGGTCTGTCTGGGTCCCCTCCAGGCTACCAGACCTGCATGCTTGTCTCCTAGCCTGACTGCATGTAACTGCATGCACACAAAGTACTGCATTATCAAAATTGTTCCCTATCAGGACATCTGTAGGGATATCCTCAAACACACCTACTTGCTTGCTTCATTTTCCACCCTTCCAATCAAGGTGAACCCTACCCAAAGGTATTTGGAATGGGGTCCGTTCTAAAGCTCTGATTGGAGTAGACTGCCCAAGCAAGTAGTGCTCCTCTTTATCCATTGCAGGCTTCATAATGGTTAGGTCAGAGGCTGTGTGTCTCTTAACAATGGCCTGTTGCCCATCTACTAAGATATAACCTTTTTTGGTAGTTTGGTACTCTTGTTGTCTCCAGGCAATTTACCACTTGTATTCTGTTATTCTCACTTGCTGGCTCCCCCACCATTTGTTCCCCACCTTGCCTCCATGGACATTTATATGCTACATGGCCCCACTGGTTACATTTAAAACATTTAACCCTTACCACTGGCCATGTACCTGAACTAGTGTCTTCCCCTGCTAATGGTGGACTCTGTTGGGGAGGTTTAGGCTGCCCACCATGGCTTCCCTTAGACCCATGTGCAGCACTGGGTATCCCTTTCCTGTACTGAGAGGATAACAGGTACACTCAGTATTTTCAGATGCAGCTCTCTGCATCAAGTGCAATTTCCCTTAAGTGCACACAAAGACCACAATCAGTTGCGGGTTGGTTTCTCACTCTTTTTCCAGATCCCTAATAAGACTCCCCACTGGCACAGCTATAGAGTTGAGATCACCTGAGTGACCAAGCTAAGACCTCTAGCACCGTCTCTGTCCAACCAGTGTTTTGTGTCCTTGCCAAAGTAGTTGACACATACACTCTTTGAGGCTTGGTTTACACACACACACACCCCTGAGAAAGGCTGGCACAGGTTTACTAGCTATGCCGCCTTAAGCCCAGGCTATAAGGTTGTTACCACTGCCATCAGTTAACTCCATATCAGCTACTTTAAGGCCCTTAACAAAGGGTGTCCAATTTTACTGTGTAATATTAATATTAACACAAATTTTAATTTGACCAAGAGCAAAGCAATTAGGAGTAGCACACACAGTGTCATCAAATAAATATGGAAACACTCTCAAAACTTAAATGTCTTTACACAGATCAGCCACAATGAAAGGTTTAAATATACTTAATAACAGATAATAAAAAAAGACAGTACTAAATATATATTAATAGCGACATCAGAATTCAAAACCACAGGAAATATTTAAAACAACATTGCATGACAGTCTCAAATAAACAAAGAAAAATATCTAAACTAAGCTTCACTACATTCCTGTCTGAATCTAAGAGAATTATACTATAATCTAAGATCTTACTAATAGAGCAAGGCGGATGTTGTGGTGAAATGTTCTTGTCAGGTCCAAGACCAAATACAAAATGCTCTGTCTTACTAAAAGACTTATCAAAATAATATCTGAAATATTACTGCTGGAATGGCTTGCAGAATGAAATCACTTGTTGTCATCTGATGTATAGTTCCCAGGCCAAAACCCCCATTGCTGAAGCTGGCAGTATGTAGCATCTACCTGTAAAAGTATACAGACAAGGGCTTTTCCTCAGATCTCTGGCAGATGCTGGAAGTCATAAAATAACTGCATTCATTCATGCTTGCAAGACTAGTAAATAGTTTACCCTAAAGACAATACAGAAAGTTTCCTAGTACAGACATTGTGTCTCTTGCTGCATTGAGAACTGAAAGATATCATCTTTTATCACCTAGCCTATAAAGTAATTTAATTTCAGATATCTTTCTAAAGTTTGCTGGACTAAGGTCAACCTCCTGTATTCCAGTTTCCACTGTTAAAATATATACATTTAAACAGTTACAATAGTGCATGTACATTTCTGTTCTCTTCCAGTAGGGCACACTGTAGTTAAATTTCAAACAGCACTTTGCAAATAACTTTTCAACACAAGTCTGTACAAGCAGTTTGATATACACATGACATACAGTTCTAATAAATTTGTATCACAAGCATCTTATATAAATCATTTCAATATTCACCAATGACATATAGTTATTTACAAAATTCCAGCTAGCTGTGCTGGTAGTATCTCCTTTTGTCACAAGAAGAATAACCCATTAAAGTGAATAACCCTGGTAAATACTGCTATGGGACACTACAGATAACTTTAGTTTAGATAGATTGCTGCCCCCTCCCCAGACATTAACTTGTTATGTCCTGTTGCTTAATCAGTTTTTACCAACTGAATTACAAGCATAATATAACTCTGTACAACCTTTCAAACACTTGTATCATTCCTTTTGTCAGAAAAATATGTATTAATGTGTGTATGCTTAATGCTAATTAGAAGTTAAATGAGTTAACATGTTTTTCATTCTATTTTATATGCACTGTTTTATATATAAAATGAGTTTCATATGAGACTGAAAAGATGCTTTTTGAAACTGCAGTGTGCTTTCTGAAACTTGCAAGAGGCCCTCTGACCTAGTAATTGCTAGCACAGCAATATTCATGTTTATGCCTTTTGGAAATGTACTTGAGAAGCAGGTGCTTATTTGCTAGGTCAGGAAAGAATGAATGAACAACGCTATATCCTGTAAATGTAATGATTCTAAACAATCAGCTCTGTTCGAAGTATGAGAACATGTGCAGCTGCAGTAGCTTAGAGATAATGTAGACAAAGGATTATTAGAGAAATGAACTGCTAGCTTTGTGCTTGAATTAACCATAGTGCCTTGAATGGTAACATTGCATGTATCTAACTGGTGGTAACCAAGGCCACGTTGTTTTCCTTAGGAAGTTTCTCACAAAAATTGATAAATCAGCAGAAATTCATGAGACTAATTGTCAATAAGTGATGATGAAAAGACTTGTGATTTGTTACGTCAGCTTGGTAGGCAATGTCTTATTAGAAAGTGTATAAAAATGAAAGTATTTCCTGTTTCTAGTTAGACAAACTCTGTTTTAACACGTTTTTGTCTCCTTGCTGCAAGATTAAAGTGCCTTAACTTGAACCTACCATGTTTTGATCATTTTTAAAGTATAGTTTTCCTTTGACAGTTTGGTCCTTCAGACCGGAAAGTACCTCTCACTCTAGGCCTTGGTCAGAATTGGGCCCGGTGGCATATACCCATACGGAGAAGCGGCCACATCGGCTCTTCTGTTTTGAAAGACCTCCGACTGAATTGTCGTTCGAAAGAGGCCAGACACTGTTTCTGATCTGGGATTGGAGGACGAGTCAACGATCCGGTGGATCAACTCATGGAGGGTCAGGTAAGGAGGAATTTACCTTTTTCTGTTTTAGATCAGGGACTAGTTACAGAACTGTTTTGTCAGGAAGATTTGCATGCGCAGATCAGAGACAAAAGATTACTGTCTTGTCATAAGATCAGGGAAACAGAATAGGTAGACAGTTATTCTAGATAAACTGTGAAAAGGTGTAAAATTGTGGTACCACGTGATAAGAAGGGTTACGTAACAATTTACAGCTTAGCTAAGGCAACATGGGAAATCAGTGCAAGAAAAGTTCCCGAGACCCGCCCCTAACCGAAGACGTAAAATATATGCAATTACACTGTGCCGATAATGTTAAGTACTATACGAAATGGGTTGATAAATACAAATTTGATGGTAATTTAGATAAATCTTCACTTATTAAACTTGTCAGACAACTTAAAACAGACGTGAAAGGTCAGCTAAAAAAGCAACGGCAATTAGGAGTCCCTCAGGCACACAAGTGGCTTGAGGAAGCAAATTGCAGGGAACAAAAGATTAAAAATTCAAAAGCAATGTTCTTAGACAAAGAAGATAATAACTTGGTAATAGCAACAGCCCCTCCTCCGCCCCCTCCGCTTCCCTTACCAGAATATGAAACGAGTGGACAAGCTGATCCACCTCCACTATACCCAACCGTTCCTGCAAAATCAAAACCGTTTGTCAGGGATCTTATCGAGACTAGGTCTCGAACACATAACTTGAGAGGGGATATTGAGTTATATGAAATGAATAGAAATTCACAAGCTATGAGTGAGGAAGAGATATGTCCACTCATAGAAGTACCAAATCCACAGGCAGGACAGGATCTGACTCTTCTAGTTTATAGACCGTGGACACCGGAAGGCCACAGAGGGAATTCCCCATCCGAAAGTTAATTTTAGAAAATTCTTGGAAGACTTACAGGGCATGAGGTTAAGTTACCATTTGAATGGAGAAGAAGTAGAAAAAGTAGTTAGGCAAATTGTAGGTCCAGATTGGCACATGATCAGTGGCAACTGGAATCCCCGTGATGCAGAGCTTAAACCCCTCCCACATAGTAATGCAGAACTGGACAACAGAGTGAAACGTCTGACAGACCGAATCTCTGAAAAATGGAAGCCTAGGGCTGATTGGACTTGCATTAATCAGTGCATACAACAAGAAGGCGAAACTGTTGATAGATATTATGCTAGATTATTAGAATGTTTTAATAACCATTGTGGAATGCAAGTACCTAAAGATCAAACACATGATTCCCCATATGAGCAACAGCTAAAGAATGCATTCTTAAAAGGCAGTATTACTCCCATTAGCAGCTTTATTACAAAGCACATGGTAGATCATTGTACAAGTAGATTACAGTCATTACTTGAATATGCAAGACATGCCGAAAGGCATTTTAATAGCAAAAAGAAAAAGAAAGCTCAAGTATTTGCAGAAGAAGATGGGTCAGAAGTTTTTGTGGTACAGACCGGGAAGAAGGGTAAGAAAAATACCAAGGGAAACAAACAATCTGATAAACGATCAGAAGATTTTGAAGAAAGAAAGAAAAGGGGTGAATGTTTTAAATGCGGGAAAAAGGGACATTTGGCAAGGGATTGCAGGCTAAATAAAAAGGTAACTACGGAAGATAAGGAGGGTGAGGAATGACTATATGATAGTCAGGAATCACTGGATGGGAATGAACAGGAAAAGACAAATGCAAATATGGTAGTAAGGGTAGAGGATGTGACAGAAGGGATAGAGGATGTACATGAATTCATAGATAATGAAGAAAATGAAATTTTGGACTTAGCATTATTGAGCCTAGAGCTCTACTTAGCAGACACAAAATCGGAAGTTACGCTTCTGGTAGAGGGAAGGGAAGTCAAATTTTTGTGTGACTCAAGGGCTTCACGGACCCTGATACATCCTTCCAAACTCCCAGAAGATTCAGAATCACCAGATAACATACTAGTGAAAGCAGCTAATGGACAGCTGTATCGGGAGCCACTCTCCCATGACATAGCAATAACTGACCCCGTTTCAGGAATGACCCAGAAAAGCAAAATTGTTGTTTCTGTAAAATGCCCAGTAAATCTCTTTGGCAGAGACTTGATGCAGATATTTGGCATAGCCGTAGTTCCAACCATGCATGGTATGGAAGCGCAGCTACAAATGGATACTTTTGTAGTGCGACCGGAGGGTGAAACATATTATTGGTACAGCCAGGACTTAGTTACGACTGGTCCAGGGGCAGTAACTGAAGAACTGATGAATGTAGCCATCAGCAAATCCCCCTCCCTTGACACTGACAAACAGCATTTGTTGCATTGTACTCTATATTACTGTAATAGACCAGGACCTGATAAAGAATATGAGCAAGAGTTGTTTAAAAACCATGCTAATAGGCTAGTATTATGAAATTTGTACTGGGACACAGAAGGAAACAGTGTAATAAGCTGTTCATTGCCCCAGGAGTTTTTAGCACTTTACAAATCTAATCGATTGCCACATGTAAGCTTAACTAAAAATAAAAATTTGAAGTGGGCAGACTTAGGAGAAAAAGTCACAAGGTGGGAAAAACAGACAGAGTTAGAACTCTCTGAACAAGGAATACAGAAGCAGAAATTGAATTGGATAACACAGACACACCCAGCTGTGCACTCACAAGCAAGTGAGGATAGCTGAGTATTACTCTTACTGGAGGAAGAGGAAAAAGCCTTACGAGACATATCAGAGACTCTCTGGTCAACAAGGAAATGAGATGTAGGACTTATTCGTACAGCAGGACCAGTTACTATTATGCCAAAATCAGCATTTAGACCTCAGAAAAGACAGTATCCCTTGAGAAAGGATGCAGAGATAGGGATCAAACCTATAATAGCAGCCTTACTTAAGGAAGGAGTCTTAATAGACTCTCCCGATTCACCATGTAATACACCCTTATTTCCTGTTAGGAAAGCAAACGGGGAGTGGCATATGGTCCAAGATCTACAATCTGTAAATGACGCAGTTATACCCAGGGCACCGACGGTGCCGGATCCACACACCTTGTTGAATGATTTGAAACCTCAACAGAAGTATTTTTCTGTGGTAGACATTAGTAATGCATTTTTCTCAATACCGATACACCCAGACAGCCAACATTGGTTTGCATTTACATTTCAGGGGAAACGGTATACATATACGAGATTACCACAGGGATATTGTGAAAGTCCAACGATATTTGCACAAGAAATGGCAAGTAACCTGGCAGGATTTATCCCACCGAAAGGTAGTCAGATTTTACTTTATGTAGACGACATTCTGCTGGCAGCCCCCACCCAGCAAGAATGCAGAGAAGATACCATAGCATTATTACAATTTTTAGCTACTCAAGGACACAAGGTAAACAAGAACAAACTGCAACTTTGGAGAAAATAGGTTAAATACCTGGGATATGTAATATCTAAAGAGGGCAGAATATTACATGAAGACAGAAAAACGACAATATTACAAGCACCTAGACCAACTACCAAGAAGGAAATGATGTCCTTCCTGGGAACTACTAACTTTTGTCAGAGTTGGATACCAAATTATGCTTTAGAATCTGCTCCGCTGACTAATTTGATATTCAAAAAGCCGATGGTAACACAGGATTTATTACAGTGGACACCAGAAGCAGAATCAGCTTTCTGCAAACTGAAACAACTGATAGCATCTTCCTTAGTTTTAGGATTACCAAACTATCATAAGCGATTTTTCCATACTGTAGACTGTAAGCAAGGTTATATGACATCAGTGTTAACACAACAGCATGGGGACAAACAACGCCCCATAGCTTACTATTCATCACAGTTAGACCCAGTTGCGCATTCCTTGCCCCACTGTGTACAAGCAGTAGTTGCAGCTGCAATGGCAGTGCAGGCTTCAGCCTCAGTAGTATTGTTCCACCCTCTCATATTGAGAGTGCCTCATGCAGTCACAATTATTTTACTGCAAGAAAAAGTAGCATATCTTTCTCCTGCTATACATCTTTCCTGTATGACTATACTGTTGAGCCAACCTCATATGACAATTGAATGATGTACAACTTTGAACCCGTCAACCTTGCTCCCAACCCCTGCAGATGGCAAACCACACTGCTGCCTGCAGGAGATTCAGCAAAAGACACTACCTAGAAAAGATCTTACAGATGTTCCCTTGGATGATGCCGAGGTGACATACTATGTGGACGGCTCGTGCAGGAGGGGTCCTGCAGGACAGAGCCTAGTGGGTTATGCAGTAGTTTCGGATACCAAGATTTTAGAAGCAAAGTCTTTACCACACAACTTATCTGCACAAGCAGCAGAATTGATCGCCTTAACGAGGGCATGTACCTTAACAAAAGGCAAGAAAGTGAATGTTTTTACTGACAGTCAGTATGCTTTTTCTACTGTACATGTTTTTTTGCAGCAGTGGAAAAATGGAGGAATGATAACATCTACTGGTAAACCAATTAACCATGCGCAATTTATTTTAGATTTGCTAGACTCTATTCAGTTACCACAGAAAGTAGCTATTTGCAAATGCGTAGCTCATACCAAGCAACAGGATAGAATTTCAAAAGGTAATGCGAGGTCTGATACAGCTGCAAAATAGGCAGCTTCAGCTTCAGAAGTTTTTCTTTTGAGTGAAGAATTACAACCTTCTGAGATTTTTGATTTAGAAATGTTAAAAACAATGCAGATACTTACTACAAATGTAGAGAAACAAAAGTGGATAAAACGAGGAGCAATCCTTGAGAAGGGACTGTACATCTCCAAAGAGAAGAAACCAATTCTACCATCTAACTTGTTTAGATATGCAGCTTTGTTGAGCCATGGGCAGAGCCATGTCTCAACAGGAGGGATGGTACAGTTAGTGAATCGAGTGTTTACGACGTATGGATTTACTAATTACACAAACAATTTTTGTGCAGCATGCCATGTTTGTAACAAGCATCATGCACAAGGGGCATTGAAACCTAAGCAAGAGAGTTTCCCTACACCACCATATCCGTTTCACACTATTTGTATGGATTTTATAGAACTAAACAAATGCGAAAATAAGAAGTACTGCCTTGTCATTATAGATATGTTTTCCAAATGGGTGGAAGCTTTTCCAACTAAAAATCCAGATGCAGCTACTGTTGCAAAGGTCCTTGTCAAAGAGATTATACCTAGATTTGGCATACTGGAAAAGATTTATAGTGACAATGGCACACATTTTGTAAACCAAACAATACAACAACTTAGTCGCTATTTTGGAATATTGTTAAAAAACCACTGTGCATACCACCCCCAATCTGCAGGATTAGTAGAGAGGCATAATGGGGTGTTGAAGAGTAAACTTAGGAAATTGATTAGTGAGACACAAAAGAACTGGGTGCACTGTTTACCTCTGGCACTGTTAAGCATGAGAACTGTTCCAAATGCAAAAGGATTAACTCCTTTTGAAGTTTTGTTTGGGAGGGCATATTATACACCTCAATAGAAACCTCTCATGTCTGCAGAGCAGGAGGCTGACAGTTCACTTGCAGGGTATATGAGGCGATTTTTGAATAACAAACTTTTGCAGTTAAATTCTGTTTCAGATAAAGAGCAAATGAAATCGGAAGCAGCAGTAGCCCCAGGCACCTGGGTCTGGGTGAAGATAGTGAAGAGAAAAAATTGGAGTTCTCCGAAGTGGGAAGGGCCGTACCAGGTACTACTGTCGACACCCACTGCAGTCATGATCGCGGAGCGAGCATCTTCAATTCATTTGACACACTGTAAACTGGTTAAGAACTTTGAACTGGACAAAAACCTTGTTACTGTTGTACAACGAGAACAAAATGGCCAGGTATAGAGTGAATAGAGACCCTAAACAACCTCAGAAAACTTGTATGATTATTTTGATAGCTATACTAATAACATTTTTCTTTTTGTTGTGGTCTTTCCTTTCTCCTGCCACAAAAGTTGAACTGATTAAATGAGATGAACCAAACATAGACTGGCACCCGAACTTTAACACTTATCAGGCAATTACACGTGTGTATGCTGAGACTTTTAATGTTTCGAACTGCTGGATCTGCACAGCCATACCAACAGCATACGGGGGGGGGGGTTGTTAATGACTGCTATCCCCCTAGGGGTCAATGAGACCTGGGAAAATCTGTTTTTTGACACAGTTTCTATTAAAGCATATGATAAGGTAGCACTGTATTTGCCTGTGACACAAAAGGGAATTGTATGCTTTTATAAGAATGATACCATACAAGTGGGTTGGAGTAAGTGTAATGTGACTGTACAATATAAATGTTATACAAAAGCAAACGATCTGGGTGGATCTTGTATTACAGATTATAACTCATTTCTTAAATCCATGCATAAGACTCTTGATCAAGTGCAACGTAATTCTGTACTTTTTAAACAGTTATCTGTAATAGATAGGAAAATGTTTCATGCAGGGCAGTCATTTCGTAACAAAGTAACTACTAAAGTAGAGGATTGTTATTTTGTGTGTGGTAAAAAAACATATAAATGGTTACCTGAAAATTGGTCCGGCAGTCATTTTTTGGAATACCTGGTCCCGGCCATACGACACACTGCAGTCTTGCCTCAGGGAAATATTCGAAATACCCGAGATGTGACCAAGAAGACTGTTAAAAAGGCTGAGAATCCAATGGGACAGATCAAGGCAGGCTGGAAAGACCATCATACTGTGGGTATGAAACTTACGCACATGGACTTGAGTGACGCTGTTATTTTGTGGGCAGGCATATTACCTGCATATGACACAGTTAAATCAATTTGGGAGCTGCAAAAACTGTCTAAACTTCTCAAAGTGATGAGTAATGCAACTTTCTCTGCTCTTGAACTGATAACTGATGAACTGAATGCTATGAGAACTGTAGTGCTCCAGAACCGAATGGCTCTTGACTTCACCCTAGTGGCGAGGGGTGGTACGTGCGCTTTAATCAAAGAAGAATGCTGTGCTTTCATACCAGATCATCAGCACGAAATTAATGACCACCTTGAGGTGATTCAGCAAGTGTCGGCCATGACCAAACCAGGCCCAAACCCTCTGATGGACTTTTTCCAGAATTTGTTTGGGGGGTGGGGTTCCATCCTAATGAACATCTTGATTGCCATTGGTGTGGGATTACTCCTAATAGGAGTTTGTGTTTGTTGTGGAATCCCCTGCATGAAGAAATTAATCAAAGAATTTATAGATATATCAGTTTCTGAGACTATGTATCAGAGTACTGAATTTGAAGAGCTGCTAGAATGTGAAACACTTTCATAAAGTTTAAACTGAATGGCTTTCTTAACTGCAAATCCTGAATGGAAGAGGTTAGGAAAAGAAGCAAACTGTTTATTCTTTTTGAAAATAGATTTAAAAAGTGTTAACAGGGGGGAAATGTCAGAAAAATATGTATTAATGTGTGTATGCTTAATGCTAATTAGAAGCTAAATGAGTTAACACGTTTTTCATTCTATTTTATATGCACTGTTTTATATATAAAATGAGTTTCATATGAGACTGAAAAGATGCTTTTTGAAACTGCAGTGTGCTTTCTGAAACTTGCAAGAGGCCCTCTGACCTAGTAATTGCTAGCACAGCAATATTCATGTTTATGCCTTTTGGAAATGTACTTGAGAAGCAGGTGCTTATCTGCTAGGTCAGGAAAGAATGAATGAACAATGCTATATCCTGTAAATGTAATGATTCTAAACAATCAGCTCTGTTCGAAGTATGAGAACATGTGCAGATGCAGTAGCTTCGAGATAATGTAGACAAAGGATTATTAGAGAAATGAACTGCTAGCTTTGTGCTTGAATTAACCATAGTACCTTGAATGGTAACATTGCATGTATCTAACCGGTGGTAACCAAGGCCACGTTGTTTTCCTCAGGAAGTTTCTCACAAAAATTGACAAATCAGCAGAAATTCATGAGACTAATTGTCAATAAGTGATGATGAAAAGACTTGTTATTTGTTACGTCAGCTTGGTAGGCAATGTCTTATTAGAAAGTGCATAAAAATGAAAGTATTTCCTGTTTCTAGTTAGACAAACTGTATTAGCACGTTTTTGTCTCCTTGTTGCAAGATTAAAGTGCCTTAACCTGAACCTACCGTGTTTTGATAATTTTTAAAGTATATTTTTCCTTTGACACCTTTCATTTATTGTTTTTTTTTTACTTTCTTCTCTATCACTACCCTTCATTCTCCCACTAAACTCACAAATCAAACCCAGCTGAGTCACCCTCTTTCTCTCTCTCTCTCTTCTCACTACCTTCCTAGGTTCATAGGTGTTTACTAAGCTAATGACCACAAGGGCCTTTTTAAGCCTAGTCATGCATCACAAATCTCTGACAAGTTTTGATCCCCTTGATGAGTGTGAGCAGGGGGTTTGGGAGATGAAACCCTTGTAAACACATCCTTTGTATTGATAGGAAAATAATAGTTATCTCTTTATAAGTTTGTATTAATGCTTTGTTTTTCTTTTATTTATTTAAGTTCGGTAACTTTATTTATACATCTAGGTCATACATGTGCTTAATGTTGAATTAACTAACTGTTGTTTATCTGTACTTTCAGTTCTGTCTAACAGATGTAAGAAATGCTGATTATTTGTCTGTTTATTACTGCACAGCTTTCCTTCCCAGGACTGCACTGAAAAGGAGTTTTGTAGCTCACTTGGATTATATCAATAATAAAAATTAACTAACTAAATAAATAGATAAACAACACATGCATTAATATTTCATGCTGTTAACTTATTGGCTATTTCTTCCTTATGTGGAATAGTGACAAATAACCAAACTATTACACAATTTGCTGGAAAGCAAATAGGCTCAAAGGCAAAAAAAAAAAAAAAAACACAAACACAAGCAAGCAAAAACAGTGATCTTCTTCTTGAGGCAGAACTTTGTCAGGATATGGTCTAAATGAGCGGTAGGCAATTAAATTAACACAGGTAGAGAGGAGGTATTGGGGAATGGAAGCAGGTTTCATTAGCTATGCTAATGCAGATGTTTTCGAGTGTCATGACAGATTCCAGTGCAGGCAACTATTTGTATTGGCTTGCAGTATTGAGCAGTGCTATGGTCATCTTATTCTGACTAGGATGTTTTCAGGTCAGATGGCTTAAGAGTCTGACTTCCTAAAAAAGCACTACATGGGTAGAAAATGTATTTACCAATATGGGGAAGCCATGTGGAGAGAGATGCAGACATTCCCTAGTGAATCTAATAGCACTGTTCACCATTGTTCCTCATGTTGACACATATTGGCAGCCACCTCCTCCCACCCCAGCACCTTGAATGACAGCAATGACTGAGCCAGTTGTTGAATTCAATTACTTCATACTTGTCTTGTGACAACATTTATGGTAAAGGCAATATGGAATGTCAGTATTTGTTCACTTCCACATGTTCAGCTATCAGGTCATATGTATATTTGGGATGAAGGAATCCAACTGCTCTGATGACATTGCATATCCTGACACCTAAGGAACAGTTGACTGTTACTCTCTGTTTGCGCAGACTGGCCATCAGACCATCAGTATGTCTAACTATTAAATTACCAATGAGAAATATATTATCATTTGCATTAATATACTCGGACACAAAGTTAAAGGGCAGCAAAATCAGGTGCTATTCTTTGCTGATCATTGTTACTCTGTCATTGTCTATTCTCCATCCTGTATCCCAGTGTTCACATCCCATATCAAGTCAGCTACTGAAATCATACTGTTTAGTGACAATAGCTGTAATAGAACCAGTCACCAGTCATGCTTGCACTCTTCCATCCCTTAGTGAGTCACGTTCACTACCTCTGGATGCTTTCAATTTGTTACCTATAATATTAATAGCCATGTCTCTTGAGCCGAGTATGTGTATTGAGATGTAATACTGCAACTCTGGTATATAGGAAAGGTATATTTGCTTCACAGATATCTTGTATACATCATACATTTTGCACACAACAGCAACCATTGTAGTCAGATATTTGTGCTCCCCTTTGAATAGCGTATGAATGTCCTTGACTGCTGTGAAGATCCACACATGACATATTCTGCCATAGTCTTACACATTTTTGCATTCTATAACATACATGTGGTCTTTGTTCTCTAGCATCTTAAATATAGACTATTGCCTTGATCTTTACTGAACAGGCATTATGAGCTTAATATTCACCTCTAAAGGAACTCAGGGTCATTTTTTTATACTTAATACATGCAGCATTACTATTCTGATGTCATAGTCTATAGCCCATGTGTATTGTAGGCTAGTCACTCCCTCTACATTTTTAACTACTAATATGTAAAGTGTAGTGGCACACCATTGGCATGTGCAATACATGCATATTCATGTATCACACACTCATATTTACCCTTTGTACTTCCCATACGCAATCATCCAATAGTAAATTCTGTACATTTATGACCTACACATTGCTGCTACAGCTTCCCAAGTACTTAGCTATGTGTTAACGTTTGGTCATCATGATCATCCTTATTGTCTCCTCCGCATCCACCTCTGCTATTACACAAGCCTACACATGTTTGAAGTCAGGTCACCAGTTTTTACATCTAGAACATGCATGCCTCTTTTTAAAGTCAACCCTCTGCCTGTTAGAATGGTGTCTAGCCTTTCTCTCAGTATCTTGTTAATCACCTACATGCTGTTTTGAGCAGTGGGTCAACATAACAATGATTGCAAATAGTTTTATGTAGTACACTGACACATTATCTTTATCACACGTCTGGAACTGGTTATACCACTATACCTGGTTGATAGGTTATACTCTGTTATTAAGGATTATTTGTCCTATGCTTCAGTATATCTACATAGAGATTTGTTCCATTTGTAGCTCGTTCTTTCATATTATACCATCTACTCATCGATGAACACACTATGAGTCATTCAATCCCAGCATCACATACTGTCCTCAAAATAGATTGTGCATACAAAAAAGATCAAGTTCATAACATTAGAGAATGAGTTAGTGTTACTAGCATTATTTAAATCTTACATATAACAGCATAAGTTCCTGCCTAACAAATATGAAACCTTTACCTCTCCCTGTTTTCCACAGTATGGTAGTATCTGTCATCCTTGATTGAGGTCTGCTGCATACATGCCAATTTTGTGTCTCTGCACTGTTTGGATGCCTCATCCTTAGCCCTGAGTAGCACCTTTACCCCAATACTTGTGCACCCAAGTCAGTTACATCATGGCGTTCATCTTCATTTGTCATATGGTACCCAATCATGTGAAATTCTGGTTGTACCATTATAGCTGTACTTATAAACACCTAAATGAACAACATATTTAAATGAACATTTCTTTACATTTGCATTCAAAACTAATCATTATCTGATCACATCACAGCAAATTAATACAGCTGGCCTCAATATCCACAATGAAAAGACATTCTGTAATATATTGATTGTATTATCTTATACCATTACAAAAGCAAAGCAAAGTCTAAAAAGGACATTTAGCTGAATTATCTTATCATGAGGCATCTTCATGATGACTATAACCCAACTGAATCACTACAGAAAATAGTAAATATGTGCGTGACTGTACATAAGCAAACACAAACAATATTTGGAGAATATACTTGGAAGACATCATACAGCATGCATGTCAGAGCATTTATCTTCTAACTTCCCTTCCAAGATCCAGAAATGATAATGCATGATATAATCAAATACTGTTACCGAGGTTCAATAAATTGCAAAAAACAATCAACGCCAAGCATATTTTATCAAAATATCCTATTCAGGTATTGCTAATTCAGGGTTTACTCATGGCTGGTATGTTCTGGTCATGAAGATGATGCCCAAGTAACCAGAAATGTCTGTCTTGGATAAACCTGTATTATCTGTACTCAAACATGATATTTCAGTATTATATGGTGACATTATTAAAAAAAAACAGATGTCTTAGTTTATTTTTTTTTTAATAAAGTCTTTGTATTTTGGAATGTAATTTAGTTTCCATAACTTCTCACTGATGAGACTGTTTGGGATAGTTTAGCAGTATATGAACTTGTACAATATGTCACTTAACTGCAGTAGTTATTTAACACGTTTCAGTAATAAAATACTGTTTCTGAAGATAGTTTGCAGGTAAGAATGGTCTGTACCTTCTTTTTAATTGAATTGTAATAAATCATTTCATTTATCTATAGTCCAGTTGCAGAATACCTATAGAATAAGTCTAAAAAATAGCCTAATGCAATCTGCATTTGCAGTGGATGTATAGTTACAGGTTTTCTTATTCATTTTTAAATTGCTCTTTCATTAGCTTTTTAATAGTGTGTCTGACACTGAAGAAAATATAACCATTTTATTTACTGTTCTATATTAAAATGCTTATTTTGTGCTAGTGTGTTATGAGAGAACTTTTTAATGCTATGTAGTATGTAGCCTGGCTCTCTTGGGAGTTTTTGTATTAGCAGTGTGGAAAAAGTTACACCTATGAATCCTTGAAGCATAACTCAGTGGACATCCATAACCAATTTAAACTGCCTAAGGACTCAGTCTGAAGAAAAAGTTTTATTTAAGCATTTTTTGAAGAGGTGCTGCCCTCTGCACTTCTCTATATTAGGGGCAAACCAACCCCTAAATTTACATAACTCCAGAATTGGACAAACACAAAGAAAGGGAAAATCCCCCAAATAATGGAATAAATGGTGCTGCACCAGTAGAAACTCCAGTGACAGTGATTTCCTGTTGAAAACTGCAATCAGAGAGTGTAACTTCAAGGTGTTTAACTTGACAAGCTGTTTCCTCATCTGTTTGGACCTAGCGAAAATGTAGGTCAACCAGAAAAAAGGTGGCAGTAATTTTATTTCTGTTTTATTAGCTACAGTGATCTCTGCTTCAGTGCATTCACTGTGCTTCTTCATATGGGTAATATCCAATTTATCACAGCTACTCAAATTCAGTTTGGACAGTTTGGGATATTAATTAGCAACCACTATTTAATATTACTTTGAATCAGAATAAAAATATCTGCAGTAAATCAAGTCTTGATGTACAAGTCACACATTCACAAATGTTACTAGTAGCTTGAGATTGGGGATTGATATAATGGTTAGGGTATTGACCTCTCAGTCAAAATGTACAGGGTTTGGTTCTCAATAAAAGAAATTAACTAGGCTTAAAATGGTCCACTAGGGCAGCTGTGAAGATTGGGTGAAGATAGGTGAAGGCTGACAGCCTAGCCAGATAGAATTTTGGAGATAATTCTGTCATCTGTAAATATTAATGTAAACCACAGGCTTATTGTCTTAAATGGTAAAAATAATGTTACATGTGGAACTGGAAAAAATGTAACAACAGTGCACTCTACTGACCAAGTAAAGCATGTTGTGACCCTTTGATGTTAGGACTCAGAGCCAGTGAGTCTAGAGTGGGGCATCCGGCCTATTGTTTAAGGCCAGAGTTAATGGCCAGAATTTGCATGTATAAATGTCCTTTATTGCTCTGGTTTCTGCCCAGAGGTGAAGAATGTAAATGCAGTTTCTGTTAGTCTGGCAACCCAGGGAAGTGTGAAGAATGATGTAATGTGAACCAGGAATGTGATTTTAAAAACCAGAGAATCAGAGAGCATCAAACATTTTTGTCTTGATCATCCAACTCATCAGCACTGTCTTACTCTATATGTAAGTTTATCTTAGACTTGTGTTTTCTCTTAGAAATAGCTAGAAGCTAGAAAGCATAGACTGTGTTTTTCTGTGATGTCAGAAATGTACTACTGAATTATTTTAAGTATTTCTCTGTGATCTCTGAACTCTTGACTAGCACTGTGTAGTAAAAAGTATTGTCTTGTGTTTTGACTATTTGTTATTAAATGTTTTTAAACCCTTTCAACTGTGGCTGTTTTTGCAGAGATAATTTAAGCTCTTTAGAGTACTTGCATGCCTTTGGTAAAATTGTACAAAGCCACTTCAATAGCTTTAGCCCTGGGTTATGCTACCAATTGGATAATAATATTGCACAGTAATAATTGGACACCGTTTTAAGGGCCTTTGAGTAGCTGATAAATATTAGTAGGTGGTGGCAGCTAGTACTACCATATAGTTTGGGAAAAAGGGGCACAACTGTAGAACCTGTGCCAGCCTTCCCCATGAGTGTCTGTGTGGTTGCATAAACTCTTCTCAAAGTGCAGGGACATGAAGCACTGGTTGGACAGAGAGGGTGCTGGAGAGTTTAGCTTGCCCACTAGGCTGAGATTTGGATCCTGTAGCTGTGCCAGTGGGGAGTCTTACTGGGGACCTGGAGAGCAAGGGAGTGACCAGCCTCGGACTGACTGTGTTCTCTGTGTGCTCATAAGGGAAATTGCACTTTACTGTGTGTATTTGTTATCCATTCCTCCTACATGAGACACCCCTCACTGGTGTTAGTGGTGAGGATTGAGGCTCCTTGATTGCTGAGCCAGGGCACGGGCATCACAATGCTAAAGATTAACTGCTTCAAGAGTAGCAACAGTATTGTGTTCAAACATACTAAACATTCCTGCAAGTGTATATAAATCTCTCCATGCAATAAATATGTCATCAGTGAAATGCTTAGTTAAATTTTTACACGTATTTGCATAAAAAAAATAAAGGGATGTTCACCTTGCCTTGAAACATAAAGGAATAACTGATTATGACACCTATGCTCATGCGATACTCCTGATGCTATAAATGATAATTATAAATTAAGTGTTCCTTCATAGAACATACTTTATTAATATTTACATCAGCATAGTCTTAGATCCCAAAAGTTCCATACTCAATAATAGGCAATTTTAGCGTAATTAATAATACTTTTGTGAGGAAATAGTGGTGTACAACTTCTGAAATCAATAGTTGTTTAATGGTGCATTCAGAATAACTAGAATTGAATGATTTGGATAAAATAATCAGACTTTAATCATAAGATGTCCCTAATTTTGTAACTAACAGACAGATTCATTCAGTGGCAGATTAAATATGTCTTGGATCCTGGGCTGTTATCAGTGTATGGGTCCCCTGTTCCAAACTGCAGCACCCTGCCCTCCCCAATTTGTTATTTTGGAGGAATGCATACATACACAGATGTGCACATGCATGCACACTCACACACACACACACACACACACACACACACACACACACACACACACACACACACACACACACACACACACACACACACACACACACACACACACACACACACACACACACATGCCCCTACTAGATTCATCTTCCTTATTAATTTAAGCAGATACTAATTTATGTAATTGTTTTAAATTATATCCATTTGATAAAGCTTATCACCTTTGCTCTAAAAAAAGTTTATGTAAATCTTTATTTGCTTCACTTCACCTTTCCAATTTTCAATCTTAAATAAATACACAAATGTCACTGTAAACAATATAATGATTCCTTTCTAAACTATTTCAACAGCCAGTGACAGGAGAGAGAGAGAAAGAGAGAAACAGTAAAGTTATAAGTTAGAAGTAAGTTATTAGGAAAGAGACAGGGCCCAGTAGGTATCACTTTGTTTTTCAATTATTTTTTCAAATCAATAAACCTCCTCTAAGCCCGCCTTTTTACACATAAACATAAATACACATTTCCTCTATAAGTCTCAAACATAGCCTGCCCTTTAACCTACCTTGACCTTCTCATTTACACAACTGGAGTTTTGAAACAAAATGCTGTGACATGTCCATAAGTCACTAAACTACAAACATCTTTCAAATATCCCCAGTGAAACACTGAACCAATAACAAACTGTAAATAAATTATTTTTTAACCAGTCAACCCCAAGCTGGATGTTTAGTGTCCAACATATTTTACTGTACCAAAGACACAGGTAAGAGTGTGGGTTGTAGCTCCCTTCTTTCAGCACATAGCTCCAACATAAAAAAAATGCAATAGGAGATAACTGCAAATCTGACCATACATAAATAAATGAAAAACTCTGTGGCAAATAGATTTCTACATACTACTAAAATCATGTTTAGAATTATGGAAGTAACAAGAGCTCTCCCCTCATGCCCTCAGCCCTTTCTAAGATGACTATCACTGTCCTCTGTTGTAAGACTGCGTTTTGGAATTGGACTGGTGTACATTGTTATGATGTGACACAAAAAGGGTATATTAAAAGGAGAAGAAAAGAAAACAGATAGAAAAACAACGAAGAGAAGCAGGACTTACAGTACATTCTGAGATGGACAGCAATTAACACAAGATCATGGTAAAAAGTGCATAATTTACAAACGTTTTTCAGACTAAGAGGCTGTTTGTATGTATAAACATAAATGCAAAGGCAGATAATGACCCTTATGACCCCTTGCTTAACCACATTTTCTATATAACAGCTTCCTTTTTAGCCTTTTTTCTACTCCCTTACAAACTATTTTATTTTTATCTTGAATACTGCCGAGTTTCATTAGAACTTTGATTCTTCAACCTTTTCAGGAAGTCTGTTGTAGTCAGCCCACACATCACTCTATATGTAAAATGATACTTCCTTCTATCAAGGGACAGCCTTAGGCAAAACAGTGCGTTAGGCAGAAGGCTCTGTGTTACCTTACCCCACTGTTCACCATTCTCTGCCTGCCCACATCTTTCAGTGACCCCATCGCACCCCATTTCCTCATACAGTCTTCCTCACACTATCCAGATGACTTTTTTCCTTCTTTTCTCACATTTTATCATACTGTTCATATTTTTCCTGCATCCTTTCAACACACCCTAGCTAGCCAAGATTGCACTGTAATAAATGTGGGGGGAATAACTGATTTAATTATGGGTCTTTGGCAAGCCATGGTTTCCTAAATGCTTGGAGATAAATTTTAGAGCATTTTTTTCCATCCAATGATAGTCTGAAAAAAATCATGACCAAGGAAATAAATTCAGGATCAGATACTGAAATATAAGAGTAGCAAAGGTACACAAGCTCTGTCATTCCACCCTCACTACACTGAATATTAAAATTCAACCTGCCTCCCCACCCGAATGGTTTCATCCTGTGAGGTGGGATCTGCTGAATTCAATATGTCAGCATGCCGAGTTATTAAATTCAATAAGGAGCTGCAATATCCAGGCAAACTAATGTAATTCAGAAATATTTTATGCTAATGAACCATACTACTTGGGTGCAGAGCAAAGCAGCAAGAGATATACCACTTGGGTGTAGTGCAAAGCTGCAAGAGACATACCACTTGGGTGTAGTGCAAAGCTGCAAGAGAACTGAAGTTCTCGGGTAGAGCAGCTTTAGCTGTAAGAGGGAACTGGTGTTGCAGAGTGGAAGCCTGTCTGCAGCACCAGTTCTGTTGTACAGGTCACAGGTTATTAGATCATTTAGAGCACAGCTTCATCTTACGACATGGAGGTAAATACAGGCATGATAGCCAGAAGAGAAGTGATGCCTGCATTTACACATTCATGAGGAGGAACATGGATGTGGAGTCTCTTCTACAAGGGAACTTAACTTCATTGCTCATGAATCAGGGACAAAGACAAAAATAATAAAAGGCAAAAACTCAAGATCAGGGACAATTTTTAAATATTACATATATTCATTTAAAAATATTAATAGAACAAGCTTTGCATGAATACACATTAGCTGAAACATAAGTATGAAGCTGTAATGTGAAATGAGTCATTCTCCCTGGAGGCTGGGGGATGCCCCACAGTCTCCATGGCTGTGCATGCCCAAGGTCAGAGACTGACCCCCTGACTACAGGTAACTGCAGTACAGCAATATATGCATGTGAAACTACATAATACCTGCAGTATCTTTTTTCCAGAAAAAGGTGGAGCATCAGCCATGCTGAGAAGCCAATCAAGCTTCAGAAGCACCAAAACCCCAAACTCAGTGAAAACCATTTTACTACAAAATGCAAAAACACTGCCCAAGGAATCATTTAAAATGCATTTGTTTATTAAAAAATGCACACATTGTATACTCTTCTATTCTACTTCATTATAAGTGCTGCAGAGTGCTGAATTCTAAAAGACTAAAAACCTACACACAGATTATTCATACTGAATACCTAGATGTAAATCAGACAGTTTCATAGAATTTCAAATCTTTTTAATATAGTAGTGACAAGATGAACAGTAATACTTTTTTGGTGACATAAAAAGAAAGAACCAGGCAGGCAGGTCTACAGTACAATCATTTAAAATGGATAATAAGGTTAAAACAACATGATATGTTAAAAACACTATATTCTAGCTATACAGATCGAGGTATGTCACTTTCTGGAGGCTAACTGTTAAAATAAATTAAAAACTGAATATAATATGAAGTGATTCTGGCTACCCAGAATGCAGTACCTTTAACATCTAGTTTTGTTTTTCTTCTATTTAATTATTCATATTGGAATGATATTGGAATGATTGCACTATAGACCTTTATTCATTCTTTCACTCTTTTTGCACTATTTTTAAACAAACAAGTTTTACTGCTCTTGTCTGTACAATATTACTAGGTACTGAGTTTATATGATAGTTTTAATTCTTTTTTCTTTTCAGCTTGTTCATCAAAGCTTTAAATCTGTGAGTTTTTTAATTATTACTATTGCTGTTTGATTGAAATTTTTAGTTCTATGTTTATTTACTTATTGTTATTTAAACAAACACGTTAAGTATGTTGATTCAAAAAAGAGTGAAATAAAGAGGCAGCACTTTTGCAGTTCAAAGCAACTGTGGTGTTCTTCATCCCTTTGAAGCTGGGGCCCCAAGTGGCAACCCAAAGTTTCCTTATTATAAGCTGCTATTACTGATAGCTGACACCATGATCCATATTTTCAGTGGATAAATGATGAACTAGACACAGTGGTCTATGTGACTAATTAAGGTATTGTCTGGGAGAATTTTTACATAAAGACATTTGTTTGCTAATTTGCCAGAGTCTGTCAGAAGCTGTAGCTGTGTATTAAAGACTCTTGTTTGCCACATATTTTTTTGCCAAAGACTATTTGCCAGAAGCTATAATAGTGTTTCAAAGACTTTGCTTTATGTGTTACATACTTTTATTTCATACAAGTACTTCTTATTGAGACTTTTCACATACGTGCATTGATGATTGACTGTCTGAAAGACAAAAAACAAAAAGAATCATTACCATGTCAGAAACAGAGGTCTGGCAAATGTACCTTTGTATCACTTTCCTGATTTAGACTCTAATATTGTTATCACTCGCCAGGGTGAGATCTGGTAGAAAGGATTACATGCTACCTGTTTTGTTTTGGAGAAAGGAGTTGTGACTTCACCAGTATGAGTCCTGGTGAGAGAAAAGGGACAGACTTTTTGTATTTTGACCCCATAAAGGAACTATTAATTGAAAACTGACTGCAAGCATATCCATTTTTCCTGTTTAACACCTTTTCTAAATTACTGCTGCAGGAACAGCTACTTGAACTTATAGTGTTACTACATAACATATCCCATTAAATCTTGTAAAAGCAGTTTGATTCCAACTGTAGTTACATATTCAGCTCATGATTTGGCCTGCTTTTAAATTTATTACAATAAAAGACTTGTTTTATAGAAAGACTGTGGTATTTGCTAATAGCAATTACTACAATATATATTGTGATTTATTAAATGTGCTGAACTCCAAAGTTCAGAAAATATACTCAGTTATATTATAAAACTGAAACTTAAAGGAAATAGTTCAGAAACTTTCGATCACAGTTAGCTCCTATCATAGGAACAGCTTCTCCACCAAATTTTCAAAATAAAATAAAAGAAAAGAAATTGAAATATGCCCAGACTACTTGTTACACTGCCTTTTGTGTTTATTCCAAGAGTCTAAGTATAATACAGAATAACAGCAAATCTCAGGTAAAGGTCAAATAATTCTCTTTTGCTTCAGGAGGAGACAAGGATTATATCCACAGCATACAGGTACTTTCAGGCAGAATCTGTTGTCCTCAGACTCCACTGTATTCTCTTTTCTGGAAGATGCCCAGGAAGATCTCAGAGTTAGAGTGCACTGGGCTTGCCCCCTACAAAAATCACTGTTTTTAACATGCATGGTCCCATGCTCTGAAGTGGTTCCCTATTAGAACAGTGAAGGTCCACTTATGTGAATACAGAAACGTCAAGACATATTCAGCGAATTGCGAAAGCACCGATTGTCCTAAAGTGCGAAATTCAAAATGTCGAATTGTCATAGTTGGCCCTTCTGCGGTATAGCTCCTTATGGTAAGTGTGTGATAGTTCCGGACCTTAGGGTTAGGGTGCAGGTTAAGGTAAGTGCATACATGGTAGTATATGCAAGCTTTACTTTAGGGTTAGAAGTAGGGTTTTCTTTAGTGTATGTATGTGGTTTATTTATTTTGTTTGGGTAGGTAGTATGTAGCGGGCAGTGGGGTTGGCTAACTATGACGATTCGAGATTTTGAATTTCGCAGTTTAGGGCATTTGGTGTTTTTGCGGTTCGCGCAGTATGTGTCACTGTTTCCGTATTTACTGAAAAGGAGTTTCATGCTTATAATATAGACCCTCTGAAGTTATCTCTTGGAGCATGAATATTGACATGTTGACTTTTTTAAAATTTTTTATTGATGTCAGCAACATTGGGCAGGATTCACGAAGGCTTGCACGGAGTCTAAGAGTAGTGTAAGACTCCATGCAGCCTTCGCGATCCAGGAACAGCCCAAAGTCCGTGTAAGAGTCAAGCTTACACGGAGTGGGCGTGGATAAGCTAATCACCTCACTTGCAGCCGAATAGCATGCAAATGAGGCTGATTAGCGATCCAGGAAGCCCAGAACAGCCCGTGTAAGAGCCGTTTTAGCTGCAGAAATGTACTCAGTTGACAACTGAGTACGTTTCTGCAAAAACGGCAATGGAGCCATGTCAGCTCCAAATAAAGGGTGCATATGTGTCAGGCAGCATGCCAATGGCCAAATATGTGGCCATTGGCAAGGTAACCTGATGCAAATATATGGGAAATATAATTTTTTTTTCGGCGATTGCCGATGTTTAAACCCAGCGCAGCCCCGCGCAAACAGGCTGCGCTGTATAGAACATAAAAATGAAGGTTTTAAACCTACAAATGTAGGTTTTATGCAATACATGGAATGCCAATGCAGGGACCAGCAGAGCAACACCAACATGGCCACCGTGTAGTGGTTGCTAAGGGGGGAAGCTGAGTCTAAGAGATGTAACTAAGCATTAGTAGGCAATCTGATGGAAATGAGTGTAAGGATACTGAATTCCACTGTCACATAGCAAATGAGCACATTCTGAGTAGTGTAAGAGTTACATAAGGGGGAGGAACAGAGTAGGAGATAGGTGACATCACAGGGGGGAATGGTAGAAAGAAATGCAGTGCATTGGAGGTTAGAGTTACATGACAGATGTCAGACAGATATCAAGGAAAGAGGTGTGCCACTAAGTAAACATGAGAAAGTCAAGAAATGGAAGGTGTACACTGTTGCCTACACCAAAGTTTCTTGCTGGACGTGTATGCGTGCGCGCGCACGAAGTAAGGCAGTGCTTGTGCGTGTAAGGCAGTGCTTGGCGTGTAAGGCAGACTGAGCATGTGGGAGCGTGTTGGGAGATGTTTAACACCGTTTGCGCAGGCGTGCACGCGTTTAAAACCAAATAAGCAGATTCTGAACTGTGTAAGTATGTGAGCGTGTTTCTGCTGGTTTGCACACGGCTCCACCCTGAGGAAACAGAAAGGAAAAAGGAAGCAACAGATGTAGTAGGAAGTTAGCAGGGAATACTGCTGGAGCTAGCAGGTGAAAACAATTAGATGCAGGCAATTACACAGGCAGAATACTAGCCCAGCCCAGCACTTAAAACTCTGCAAACAGCAGTGCAGAATGTTTCTCTCAAGAGACACTGCAAGACAGGAGTTAAGTTATCAGAAGTGAAAACTGAAAAAGCTGAACTCAGAGCAGAAATGTTAGGGGCTGCCATAGCTGTCATAATGAGACATAGGCGACTTGCTGAGGGTGGTGACAATGCAGATGGTGCCAGACAACCCGCAGTGAGGAGACGGAGAAGAGTGTACAGGCCCAGGGTCACCTACCACGGGTTACATGAGCTGGAGATAGTAGAGCGCTATAGAGTGGACAGAGACCTCCTGCAGCAAATAGTGGAGCTGTGCAGGCCACGCCTCACACACAGAACCAACAGAGGGGAACCCATCCCAGTGGAAACCAAGGTATGTGTTGGCCTAAGAATACTAGCAACAGGTACCTTCCAGAGACCAACTGGTGATATGATGGGGATATCACAGGCATCAGCTTCCAGGGTACTGCACCAGTTCCTGGATGCCATGTCAGCACATGTCGGTGATCATGTATATTTCCCCAATGCCCGTGAGGTATTGGCCAGCAATATGTGTCTCTTCCAGCAAATAGCGGAATACCCTGAGGTAGTGGGTGCAATAGACTGCACGCACATAAGCATCAAAGCACCAGCCGGTGAGCGGGTAGGGCATACATCAACTGCAAGGGCTTCCCCTCCATCAACTGCCAGGTCGTGTGTGATGCCCAGGGCATAATAATGAATGTGTGTGCTGGCTGTCCTGGGAGCTACCACGATTCCCACATCTGGCATTTGACGCAGCTGTACCAGACATTTGACAATGGGGACATCCCGCATGGACACCTAGTGGGGGATGCAGGTTATGCACTGGAGCCGTGGCTGATGATACCCATCAGAAACGCACACACACCTGAACAGGAATGCCATAATGAGGCACACGCACAAACACGTAATGTAATAGAGCATGTGTTTGGGCTGCTCAAGTCACGGTTCCGGTGTCTGGACACATCTGGTGGAGCCTTGGAGTACACACCAACTACATGTACCCAAATTGTCATGGTATGTGCTATGCTACATAATATGATCTTGCGAAAACAGCTGCAGCAGGACCAGCATAGGGCTGGGCCAAACAGCCCCCCACCATTGCCAAGGCCATCACAGGCAGAGCGTGACTCGAAGGAGGAACAACCTGAGCCTGCCCCAGTAGGCAGAAGGAGGCATGCCCAGTATGCCCTGGCCTTGGCAAAGAGGCAACGCATAGCACATACATTGGCTCAGTAGGAACCTTGGGAATGATACCCCTCTCTGACTCACTCATATAGTAACAGGGATGCCTAACGTGACACAACCTGCTCTCAAACATGTACAGGGAAGTGTAATATGCGCATCCGACAGAGGCAGCCCTGCAGCACCACCTGAGGCATGAATGCTATGTGTTAAGTAATGTAACACCAAGTACTATATGCACACCAGAGGACCCTGACTAACATCCTACCCTCACCAAGCATCATGCCACATCATGACAACGAGATGATCAAGTGCAACAATTGACTGAAGTATCGCAGTTAGTCAAAGGGAACCCAATGTGTGCCAGTCTGGGATGACATGCTGAGCATGACATGATGCAGGTGGTGCATCATGTCATGCTGAGCATGACATGATGCACCACCTGCTAGGACTGGCGTGCACCTATCAGTGCAGGCTGTATGGATACTGGCAAAGGCTGTTGTCACCCACAGTGTGCCCTGAATAGGTAAGGCTCAAAACACAAACCTATCTCCATAGGTACCAGAAGGGATAAGAATAAGATAAGGGATAAGTTGAAACAGCAAGATGCATGCAGTCTAAACTCACCCAGTATGGAGAATGTTGATAACTGTGCTGTAACAGAAAACTGAGGCAAGGCTCACAACAGCACCCTAACACTATCAGGTTACACCTCATACTGTGCTGTACAGCCTCAAAACTTGGAACAAGCTACAAAAGGAGGGTGACTAGCAAGAATTGTCAAGGATAACCACACCCCCATGTCGGTACCACAACAAAAAGCAGCATGGACTAGCCATGCTCAAGTAACAGTGGCTAAAACTGCCCCCCAGTTTATAGCCTGCTACAGACTACTGTCCCAACACCAGGAACTGCATCCGGCCTATGCTGGAATACATGAATATATCAAGTCCTCCAAACCACATTATATTGGGTGACTGCAAATACCCAGACATAGACTGGGAGCATTATACTAGCTCCATAGAATCCACAAACCAAAAGGCCCAGGAACAACGTACCACTCCCACAAGAGGGGTAAGCATACTGGATGTGATAATCAGCAACATGGGTACTGGATGTTAAGATGAGAAGTGTATTGCTCACTGGTAAAACCAGACCATAGAGTAATCACACTGGATATACAAATCCTGACCACAGTCCCTGGCCGGAAAACCACAGTGGAAAACATGTGTTAACTCATTAACTCCAAGTACCGTCTCATGGCGCCTTAGTGGTCAAGTCCGAGCGCTCTCTGAGACGTTAGGAGTTGAATACAGTTATACCCGAGTGCCTTCCACAAACGCGAGTAACTATACAGTCATATTTTAGCTTCACTTGTAAAAACTAAGCTGAAAAAGTACCTGCACTTTGTCAGTTACATTCTCAGCTTAGTTTTCAGTGTGGAATAACATGATGCTCAAATTTGATTTTTTTGAGAAAATCGGCTTGCTGTGCACTGTGTATCTCTGATCACAGCAAGCCATTTCTGTATGTGTTGCGTGAAGTAAGTGTTGGCGGCCAATCGGATTCTTACAATCCAAGCCTAACACCTCCACCCCAAGAACATAAGTTTTCTTTGTTTTGTTAAAATAAATATGGTGTCCTGCAGTAGAAAATCCCTTTCTTTTTTCTGAGAGTTGCATAAATTCCCTACATTGCTACAGGATCCATCTATTTATTTTATTAGAACATTTCCGTATGCTTGTTCACTAGACTGCAGCTACTTCCAAACATCACACTCTGAGAAGACGGCAGTGTAGTAAAACCATGTAAGCACACTACCGCTGCAAGGGAGATCTATTTTTGAAGGTAAGTCTACTAGGCAGTGTATGGGTGTATGACAGTGTGAGAACGATTAATCTTGTTAGTATTTTACAGTCACTAAGAAGCTATTTAATGAGTGTAAAAAAGAAGTAAAACAGAAAAAAAGTGGGCGTGTGTATATTTCTTTCTGTCTGCATGGGTGAGTGAATGCATGTATGAAAGCAGATGAAACTGTGTGTGTGTCTGTGTGTGTGTGAGAGAGAGAGAGAGACAAGAGAATGAAGGGTGAGTTAACGAGCGATCGCCTGACAGCAGAGAGATTTGTGCTTACTTCTCTGCCTCTTGCAAGAAGAAACTTGGACAAAACTATAAATAATGGAAGGTTGAAGGGTTTGTGGATACCTCTCAACCTTATACAGCAAGAAATCTGTATAAAACTATAAATAAAGGGGGACAAAGGGCTAGTGCATGCCTCTGATGGAAAGAAATCTGAACAAAACTGTAAATAAACGGTCAGACGAAGGGTTTAAGTTCATTACTGACAAAGACTGGAGTTTGAAAGTAATGACAAACGCTTCAGACTTTATGCTGTTCAGAAAATCATGCTTTTGCAAAACCTTTTATCATATCAAGTCAGTTTAATGCCATGCATAACTGCCGTTGAAGGCATTTTCCAATGTAATAGTTTCAACATGTTGGATCCTCTTTTTGTTCTCTGATTGACTTCCAAATAATAATTACAGCCAGTCAGCAAACAAAGAAAAAGGGAGCCAATCAGAGAAAGATTTTGACCTTAGGCAGCCAGTCGGGATGCAGAGTAAGAAATTCTCATGAGTCAAGCAGAATATATTTAATTTCTTCTAAATAGTTCAAACTGCCGTAACTAGGACATATACAGATAGATACCCTTGGCACAAACTGTTAGAAGGTAAAAATAAACAAATACTGATGTTGACAGAGTGCACAACATTCATTTATGAAGCCAGTAGATCGTCGCGGCTTCATAAATGACTGCCACTTGCATTTATGTTACGCTAAAGCGCCGAAGCGCTTTGTGTTTGATTATTTAAAATTAAGAAAATGGTATTTAAATCTAAAACAGAATGTACAACCTCATTATGAGCTATACCTATATCTGCAGCTCTATGTCTCTGAATGGCCATGGGTTTACTGGAGTCCAATTTGAATAGTACGGTGATGTATGCAGTGGAGGTAGTAGCAAACTGGCAGAACTGTTTTTATGTAGTTAACACATTCAGTACTAACTTTTTTGCATACCTGTAGTGCTTCAGTTTTCAGTTCCATGATGAGGACGTTAGAGCTACATTGTGGGTTGAGCAACAGTTGTTTAGTTTTGTGACTGTAGTTCAAGAGCTGTAGGACGTTTGTAACTTCAGTGTTTTGGTTTTATTTCCTTGTAAGTAGATGACAGGGTCATAAAGCTAGCTGGTGTGGCTTTTATGTAAGCATGGGGGTGGCAGGATGGCTATGAAGATTAATGTTCTTAGCTGTTTGAATCAAGTAAGCAAACTTTGAACTTGAGGGCAGCGAGGCAGATTGCTCAGGGTCAAATGGCATGGCATCAATCACAACATAATGGTTTTCAGAGGACTGCAGCCTTGCACCTAGGTGCACATTATTGTTGCTGGAACTTAGATTTTTGTGCTTGCCTTTATAGAAATTATTAGGTAATATGGCCTTTAAGTTTGCACAGCTTTGTTCTGCTTTGCTTCTGGTGGTACCTGAACTAGAGTGGAGAAAGGTTTTCAGATATAGAGCTTTAAGTAGACTATTTTAGCATGGATTTTGTTCCTTATGGGACCAGTAGGGTTGCCACTTTTTCCAAAACCCAAGGATTGCCACTTTTCCAAAACCCAAAGTGGTGCATTTTTCTAGAAACCAGAGATAAATGTCGGGCGGCATGATGCCAGGGCACTTCTATGGGCTAAAAGGAACTGACACTGAAGGGTCATTTTGGGAAAAATTTAACTCTAGTGCTTGTGCATGGCTTGACATTTTACTGAATGGTTGACTTGGGTGAATGTTTAATTTTGGTGCTAATAAACAGCTCTTTAGAAATGTTGGAATGCTGGACAACAGGAACAGTGCTTCGGTGCTAATAAACAGCTCTTTAGAAATGTTGGAATACTGGACAACAGGAACAGTGCTGATAAATATTTCAAACATTCTGCATGTATATTCTGCTTCAGTTCGGTGTTTGTTTCTCCTGAATAATTCTGGAAATTTCACCTGAATAGTATACATGCATAAGAGAGGCGTGACAAAGTAAGAACCGGGGACAAAAGCCCTCAGAAACGTAAGGCAATTGGGGAATAAACTGATGGATGTGTACTTTTTATGTAGATTTTTTGCCGGGGTTGCTGATTTTTTGGCATTGCTCAACCAGATATTTTAGACAATGTTTCTGCTTTTTCACTTCTGTGTCTTACTCTAATGAGAGGGATGGTTAGGTGGGATAAATAAATGACTCCCTGTTGGATTAATTGTTACACCAATCAAGCAGATAATTTAGACTTTTCTGATTATATTTCTGTTTCTGATTCTATTGTGTGGTTGTCTTAGTGAGATCAATGCTATTAATTGCAGACTAGTACCAGCATGGAGCTATCTATTTTTAGCAATATGCCTGGCTCTGTCAGTCATGTGAGGAATCTAAGTGGGCAGTTTTGTCATGATTGGTTCATGACAAAACCTATGAACCTATATGTTTTGTTCCATTGCCTACTGCAAAATGTTCAAAACTATACATTTAAAACATGCTCTAACAACTGATGACGTTATACAAGGGATATGATTTAGTTATTATACATTGAAATTTATTGCAATGAGAAAGGTGAATTAATGAACTTTTGCATGGTCATAAAATGTGTGCAAGAGGCTGATGGTTTGAAAACAGCTCAAGGGTAAACATAATATGCCAATGGCCAGATGCATTTTCTTTCAATGTGAGTTTCAGTGCTGTTTCAGTGAATGTAAGTTTCAAAAGCCTAGAAGTTATAATGCCAAGTCTGTTCTCATTGTGAGACTGTATTACTTTGTTTAGCAAATGTCTGTTAGTGTTTGTGTTACAAAATTTGAAGTTAAAGTTTTTAATTAAATACACGTATCTGTAATCATTGTAGAGGTAGAGCAGAAAGTATGCACACAGAGTTGTTGCTTATGGCACTGGGGAGAAATAGAGAACTAACCAAGTAATCAGACTATGGAATGGCTTGGTGTGGGGGATTAGATTTCTGCTCTCCTTTTGGCATTGAGTTATGTGATGACAGCAAAGAAATGATTGGAAGGACATACTCAGTTATAGTAGCCATTACTAGCCCTGGTTTGCATTACTTCTGTAGTCAGCAGATGTTAGATCTGGTCCAACCCAACACATTGAAAATACATTTTACCAGGTCTGACATAGTCTCCATATACAATAAATACATTTTATCCATTTATTGTGGTGGTCGACTTCCAGTTTGTATCCTCATAGTCTCCATATAGTAGTGGCAGAGTTAAATAAGGAGGAAAGGAGAGAAGGGTGGTATAACATAGCATGGGGATGGGAGCTATCAACAAACCAAACTAAAATACAAATTCTATGGACCTGGAATATATATCAGGTGTTCTTGTTGCTAACACTGCCTATTGCCTATTCAACAGGTTCTGTGGAGCAATTAGCACCTGTCTCTGAGCATGCATAACTTTGCAGTAATGAAATGCAGGTCATTAGCACATTAACAATAACTGCAGCTACAAAATATCACTGACTCATTACCACTTTTCAGGCAAACCTGTCAGCAGCTGTCAGAGTTATTCACATAAGTACAAGTCATTAGCACATTGATGAATGGACAAGTCAGATTTGGCTTTTTATCCACTTGAAGTCATTGGAAGCCACCCCCCACCACCACCACTTTCTTTCTGTCATTTGTACAATGTCAAGAAATGTAACAAATGTGGGTGTGTGTGGAAGAATATATTTTACATTGTTTACTTTTTGTCGAGTTACTGATTATAGTTTACTAGTTATTTTTTTCTTTTTACTTATAAGGCAATGACTATACCCCTACATCAAATGTGGTCTTTATTTATTTGAGACTATCCTGCAATATTGTGGTAAATTATTTCCTCTGCATTTTGAACTGTAAAGTCATTTTGTTGAGTTACCAATTATAGTCTTGTTCTTATTTTACATTTAAACCTTTCAGCTGTTACAGTACTAAAGGGTCGTAGGGGACTCATTTTCCATATGTTTGGGCGTTCCTCACAAAACAGACTGAAGTTGCTAAGTAACAGACATTTCTGTTTTTCATTTCATATTCCTTAGAGAAATGCATAGTAACAGAAATCCTGTTCTACCAATTTTAAGTGCATGACAGTGTTATTTATAGTCTGGCCATGCTTTATTTCAGATAAGGTAAGGGAGTCACTGGAAGGGAAGATGTTCACTGGTTCAGAAGGGATGGCATTCACCTAACTGAGGAGGGCATTGCGTTCTTCTTGACCAACCTCCACAATGGCGTGAGGAGAGCCATGCATGATTGTGAGAAGAATGGAAAACACCCATGACCAAGTCAGACCAGTATAGTAAGTAAAACACTATTATGAAATGTGTTGTGTAACATTAATTTCTCTGAGCTTGGCAAATAATTCTTATGGAAATTATGATTTTTTTCATATTTTAGTAAATAACTTTGCAAGGAGCATCTGAATGTACCAAGTTATATCTCATTTTGAAGACAGTATTGCTGGTTCTAATATGGTAAAAGAATTGTGCCAGTATGTTTGACACATGTGCAGATATCAAAGTTTGTTTGAGACTTATGGTTATGAAAATTATGATTTTTTTTCACATTTTGGTAAATAACTTTGCAAGGGAGCATCTGAATGTGCTAAGTAATACCTCATTTTGAAAAGATTACTTATAGTTCTAACATGGTAAAAGAATGGTACCTGTATGTTGTACTCGTAGGCAGATATCAAAGTTTGTTTCTGACTTGTGTTATGGAAATTATGATTTTTTTCATATTTTGGTAAATAACTTTGCAAGGGAGCATCTGAATGTGCCAAGCAATATCTCATTTTGAAGACAGTATTGCTGGTTCTAATATGGTAAAAGAATTGTGCCAGTATGTTTGACACATGTGCAGATATCAAAGTTTGTTTTGGACTTATGCTTATGGAAATTATGATTTTTCATATTTTGGTAAATAACTTTGCAAGGGAGCATCTGAATGTGCCAAGTAATATCTCATTTTGAAAAGATTACTTATAGTTCTAACATGGTAAAAGAATGGTACCTTTATGTTGTACTCATAGGCAGATATCAAAGTTTGTTTCTGACTTAGGTTATGGAAATTATGATTTTTTTCATATTTTGGTAAATAACTTTGCAAGGGAGCATCTGAATGTGCCAAGTAATATCTCATTTTGAAGACAGTATTGCTGGTTCTAATATGGTAAAAGAATTATGCCAGTATGTTTGACACATGTGCAGATATCAAAGTTTGTTTTGGACTTATGCTTATGGAAATTATGATTTTTTTCATATTTTGGTAAATAACTTTGCAAGGGAGCATCTGAATGTGCCAAGTAATATCTCATTTTGAAAATATTACTTATAGTTCTAACATGGTAAAAGAATGGTACCTGTATGTTGTACTCATAGGCAGATATCAAAGTTTGTTTCCGACTTAGGTTATGGAAATTATGATTTTTTTCATATTTTGGTAAATAACTTTGCAAGGGAGCACCACATTGTGTGAAGTAATGCATCATTTTGAAGACAGTGTTACTCCTTACATCATGGTAAAAGAACTGTGTCTAGGCACTGTACACACGTACAGATATCACAGTTTAAGTCTTGTACGAATATGAAAATTATACATTTACAATACTTCTCATTATTATGCCCATATCTTTGAGGGAGCATGGTAATCACACAAATGATGCGTCGTTTGAAGCTGACATTCAGATGCACAACTTCTACACTGATATGTAGGCTCTGTCTGTTACAGGTGATGAGATATTATGCTTTGTTTATTTATCAATTATGAGAAATAATATACTAATCATATTTCTGTGAATATCTCATGAAAGGAGTGTCACACAGTTATGGTTAAAGTATCATTTTAAAGCTGACATTCATACTAACAAATTAAATTCAAATTGTATGGGTCTGCATGGTACATAGACCAAGATATTGTGCTTTGCTTTTCCAAAAATTTAAAAATTGCACAATATCAGCATTCCTTGCCAAATATTTCATTATGACTTTGATATGCACTATCAACATTTACACTGTTGGAAAGGTCAGTGTCTGCTGAACAACTTCGGCGTTTTTTAGTGTAGCTCTTATAGTTAAAGAGTTATGAGCATTTGTTTTCTGTATAGTATTACAAATGGATTTTCTGAAAATGAGCTCAGGCTGCTCTGTTGTTCCTATGGTGGAATTCAGCAGGCAGCTCTTCCTGAGCTGCTCTGGAGTGAATGAGTTAAGCAATATTTGCACTCCTCCAAACTGATGTGGAATCCATTAAAGGTCCCGCGCAGGTGCAAAATATGGGCCACACCTCAGAACCTGTTTGCTAATTTGCCAGAGTCTGTCAGAAGCTGTAGCTGTGTATTAAAGACTCTTGTTTGCCACATATTTTTTTGCCAAAGACTATTTGCCAGAAGCTATAATAGTGTTTCAAAGACTTTGCTTTATGTGTTACATACTTTTATTTCATACAAGTACTTCTTATTGAGACTTTTCACATACGTGCATTGATGATTGACTGTCTGAAAGACAAAAAACAAAAGAATCATTACCATGTCAGAAACAGAGGTCTGGCAAATGTACCTTTGTATCACTTTCCTGATTTAGACACTAATATTGTTATCACTCCAGGGTGAGATCTGGTAGAAAGGATTACATGCTACCTGTTTTGTTTTGGAGAAAGGAGTTGTGACTTCACCAGTATGAGTCCTGGTGAGAGAAAAGGGACAGACTTTTTGTATTTTGACCCCATAAAGGAACTATTAATTGAAAACTGACTGCAAGCATATCCATTTTTCCTGTTTAACACCTTTTCTAAATTACTGCTGCAGGAACAGCTACTTGAACTTATAGTGTTACTACATAACATATCCCATTAAATCTTGTAAAAGCAGTTTGATTCCAACTGTAGTTACATATTCAGCTCATGATTTGGCCTGCTTTTAAATTTATTACAATAAAAGACTTGTTTTATAGAAAGACTGTGGTATTTGCTAATAGCAATTACTACAATATATATTGTGATTTATTAAATGTGCTGAACTCAAAGTTCAGAAAATATACTCAGTTATATTATAAAACTGAAACTTAAAGGAAATAGTTCAGAAACTTTCGATCACAGTTAGCTCCTATCATAGGAACAGCTTCTCCACCAAATTTTCAAAATAAAATAAAAGAAAAGAAATTGAAATATGCCCAGACTACTTGTTACACTGCCTTTTGTGTTTATTCCAAGAGTCTAAGTATAATACAGAATAACAGCAAATCTCAGGTAAAGGTCAAATAATTCTCTTTTGCTTCAGGAGGAGACAAGGATTATATCCACAGCATACAGGTACTTTCAGGCAGAATCTGTTGTCCTCAGACTCCACTGTATTCTCTTTTCTGGAAGATGCCCAGGAAGATCTCAGAGTTAGAGTGCACTGGGCTTGCCCCTACAAAAATCACTGTTTTTAACATGCATGGTCCCATGCTCTGAAGTGGTTCCCTATTAGAACAGTGAAGGTCCACTTATGTGAATACAGAAACGTCAAGACATATTCAGCCCAGTTGCGTAGCACCGATTGTCCTAAAGTCTGAAATTCAAAATGTCGAATTGTCATAGTTGGCCCTTCTGCGGTATAGCTCCTTATGGTAAGTGTGTGATAGTTCGGACCTTAGGGTTAGGGTGCAGGTTAAGGTAAGTGCATACATGGTAGTATATGCAAGCTTTACTTTAGGGTTAGAAGTAGGGTTTTCTTTAGTGTATGTATGTGGTTTATTTATTTTGTTTGGGTAGGTAGTATGTAGCGGGCAGTGGGGTTGGCTAACTATGACGATTCGAGATTTTGAATTTCAGTTTAGGGCATTTGGTGTTTTTCGGTTCGCGCAGTATGTGTCACTGTTTCCGTATTTACTGAAAAGGAGTTTCATGCTTATAATATAGACCCTCTGAAGTTATCTCTTGGAGCATGAATATTGACATGTTGACTTTTAAAATTTTTATTGATGTCAGCAACATTGGGCAGGATTCACGAAGGCTTGCAGTCTAAGAGTAGTGTAAGACTCCATGCAGCCTCGCGATCCAGGAACAGCCCAAAGTCCGTAAGAGTCAAGCTTACGGGTAGGCGTGGATAAGCTAATCACCTCACTTGCATTCGAATAGCATGCAAATTAGGCTGATTAGCGATCCAGGAAGCCCAGAACAGCCCGTGTAAGAGCCGTTTTAGCTGCAGAAATGTACTCAGTTGACAACTGAGTACGTTTCTGCAAACGCAATGGAGCCATGTCAGCTCAAATAAAGGGTGCATATGTGTCCAGGCAGCATGCCAATGGCCAAATATGTGGCCATTGGCAAGGTAACCTGATGCAAATATATGGGAAATATAATTTTTTTTTTTGGCGATTGCCGATGTTTAAACCCAGCGCAGCCCCGCGCAAACGGGCTGCGCTGTATAGAACATAAAATGAAGGTTTAAACCTACAAATGTGGGTTTTATGTAATACATGGAATGCCAATGCAGGGACCAGCAGAGCAACACCAACATGGCCACCGTGTAGTGGTTGCTAAGGGGGGAAGCTGAGTCTAAGAGATGTAACTAAGCATTAGTAGGCAATCTGATGGAAATGAGTGTAAGGATACTGAATTCCACTGTCACATAGCAAATGAGCACATTCTGAGTAGTGTAAGAGTTACAAACTAAGGAGGAACAGAGTAGGAGATAGGTGACATCACAGGGGGGAATGGTAGAAAGAAATGCAGTTCATTGGAGGTTAGAGTTACATGACAGATGTCAGACAGATATCAAGGAAAGAGGTGTGCCACTAAGTAAACATGAGAAAGTCAAGAAATGGAAGGTGTACACGGTTGCGTACATCAAAGTTTCTTGCTGGACGTGTATGTATTGCGTGTGCGCGCCAGTAAGGCAGTGTCTTGCGGTGTAAGGCAGTGTGGCGTGTAAGGCAGACTGAGCATGTGGGAGCGTGTTGGGAGATGTTTAACACCGTTCTTGCGGCTGCAGCGTTTAAAACCAAATAAGCAGATTCTGAACTGTGTAAGTATGTGTGCGCGTGTAAGCCACTGTGAGCGTGTTTCTGCTGGTTTGCACACGGCTCCACCCTGAGGAAACAGAAAGGAAAAAGGAAGCAACAGATGTAGTAGGAAGTTAGCAGGAATACTGCTGGAGCTAGCAGGTGAAAACAATTAGATGCAGGCAATTACACAGGCAGAATACTAGCCCAGCCCAGCACTTAAAACTCTGCAAACAGCAGTGCAGAATGTTTCTCTCAAGAGACACTGCAAGACAGGAGTTAAGTTATCAGAAGTGAAAACTGAAAAAGCTGAACTCAGAGCAGAAATGTTAGGGGCTGCCATAGCTGTCATAATGAGACATAGGCGACTTGCTGAGGGTGGTGACAATGCAGATGGTGCCAGACAACCCGCAGTGAGGAGGCAGAGAAGAGTGTACAGGCCCAGGGTCACCTACCACGGGTTACATGAGCTGGAGATAGTAGAGCGCTATAGAGTGGACAGAGACCTCCTGCAGCAAATAGTGGAGCTGTGCAGGCCACGCCTCACACACAGAACCAACAGAGGGAACCCATCCCAGTGGAAACCAAGGTATGTGTTGGCCTAAGAATACTAGCAACAGGTACCTTCCAGAGACCAACTAGTGATATGATGGGGATATCACAGGCATCAGCTTCCAGGGTACTGCACCAGTTCCTGGATGCCATGTCAGCACATGTCGGTGATCATGTATATTTCCCCAATGCCCGTGAGGTATTGGCCAGCAATATGCGTCTCTTCCAGCAAATAGCGGAATACCCTGAGGTAGTGGGTGCAATAGACTGCACGCACATAAGCATCAAAGCACCAGCCGGTGAGCGGGGTAGGGCATACATCAACTGCAAGGGCTTCCCCTCCATCAACTGCCAGGTCGTGTGTGATGCCCAGGGCATAATAATGAATGTGTGTGCTGGCTGTCCTGGGAGCTACCACGATTCCCACATCTGGCATTTGACGCAGCTGTACCAGACATTTGACAATGGGGACATCCCGCATGGACACCTAGTGGGGGATGCAGGTTATGCACTGGAGCCGTGGCTGATGATACCCATCAGAAACGCACACACACCTGAACAGGAATGCCATAATGAGGCACACGCACAAACACGTAATGTAATAGAGCATGTGTTTGGGCTGCTCAAGTCACGGTTCCGGTGTCTGGACACATCTGGTGGAGCCTTGGAGTACACACCAACTACATGTACCCAAATTGTCATGGTATGTGCTATGCTACATAATATGATCTTGCGAAAACAGCTGCAGCAGGACCAGCATAGGGCTGGGCCAAACAGCCCCCCACCATTGCCAAGGCCATCACAGGCAGAGCGTGACTCGAAGGAGGAACAACCTGAGCCTGCCCCAGTAGGCAGAAGGAGGCATGCCCAGTATGCCCTGGCCTTGGCAAAGAGGCAGCATAGCACATACATTGGCTCAGTAGGAACCTTGGGAATGATACCCCTCTGACTCACTCATATAGTAACAGGGATGCCTAACGTGACACAACCTGCTCTCAAACATGTACAGGGAAGTGTAATATGCGCATCCGACAGAGGCAGCCCTGCAGCACCACCTGAGGCATGAATGCTATGTGTTAAGTAATGTAACACCAAGTACTATATGCACACCAGAGGACCCTGACTAACATCCTACCCTCACCAAGCATCATGCCACATCATGACAACGAGATGATCAAGTGCAACAATTGACTGAAGTATCGCAGTTAGTCAAAGGGAACCCAATGTGTGCCAGTCTGGGATGACATGCTGAGCATGACATGATGCAGGTGGTGCATCATGTCATGCTGAGCATGACATGATGCACCACCTGCTAGGACTGGCGTGCACCTATCAGTGCAGGCTGTATGGATACTGGCAAAGGCTGTTGTCACCCACAGTGTGCCCTGAATAGGTAAGGCTCAAAACACAAACCTATCTCCATAGGTACCAGAAGGGATAAGAATAAGATAAGGGATAAGTTGAAACAGCAAGATGCATGCAGTCTAAACTCACCCAGTATGGAGAATGTTGATAACTGTGCTGTAACAGAAAACTGAGGCAAGGCTCACAACAGCACCCTAACACTATCAGGTTACACCTCATACTGTGCTGTACAGCCTCAAAACTTGGAACAAGCTACAAAAGGAGGGTGACTAGCAAGAATTGTCAAGGATAACCACCCCCCATGTCGGTACCACAACAAAAAGCAGCATGGACTAGCCATGCTCAAGTAACAGTGGCTAAAACTGCCCCCCAGTTTATAGCCTGCTACAGACTACTGTCCCAACACCAGGAACTGCATCCGGCCTATGCTGGAATACATGAATATATCAAGTCCTCCAAACCACATTATATTGGGTGACTGCAAATACCCAGACATAGACTGGGAGCATTATACTAGCTCCATAGAATCCACAAACCAAAAGGCCCAGGAACAACGTACCACTCCCACAAGAGGGGTAAGCATACTGGATGTGATAATCAGCAACATGGGTACTGGATGTTAAGATGAGAAGTGTATTGCTCACTGGTAAAACCAGACCATAGAGTAATCACACTGGATATACAAATCCTGACCACAGTCCCTGGCCGGAAAACCACAGTGGAAAACATGTGTTAAGCAATATTTGCACTCCTCCAAACTGATGTGGAATCCATTAAAGGTCCCGCGCAGGTGCAAAATATGGGCCACACCTCAGAACCTGTAATACAGCCATTCCATGAACACTGCCAGGAATGCTTGGATTATGCAGTCCTAAATTAAAACAAGACACAGTGCCTAAATCTGGCATGGTGGACACCAGCCATAACCAAAACATGCAAGAGAATGAGGAAGCTACTACATGATAGAGCAAACATGAACAATGAAGTAATCACTGATCAGTAGTATGGCAATAAAATCTGTCCACACATGCAATCCACTAAGGCCAGCCACAACAAGTGGAATCTGTGAATCCTGAGGCAATGTTACACCTGCCCCAAGTACACAGACAACCCCCAACTCCACCCAAGAAATACAAATATATGTGAGAGATGCAACCAACCATCCAAACTGGAGGCTGAGCTCCCTCAACTCAGTACTCCCAAAACAAGTCAGTAGGAGAAGGTAACCACACACACCACAAACACAGTCCCACATAGACCTATCACAACTGCAAACCAAACACATAAACACAGAAAAACATTCCTGGAGGCACAAATTACAAACACAGCACACCAACAGAGGCCTCTAAATCAGACACCCAATCAAACAGCCTCCAAACATAGCACATGCAACACATAGCACACAAAGCTGGTGTGCCAAACAGTCACAGGCCAGAAGGAGATACAACATGCCTGATACAGTTGTAATAGGTGACTCCATAGTCAGACACACTGCTGTCCCGCACACCAGACTGAACAAGGGAAAGGGTACAGTAAGCTGCCTGTAGGCTGCCACAATATGCCACATAACAGAAGTATGTAGGTCACTCCAAAGCAAGTAGAAATATGATGCAGTCATAGTCCATGCTGGTGTGAATGACCTGAGATGTACCGCCCTAGACTACATGAAAAGAGACATAGATGAGCTATCTGATTATGTAGTCCAGGCCGGTATGACACTCACCGTTCGCAGCATCCTACCCTTACCAAGAATAATGCCACAGTACAAACACGGAATGATCAGTCATAGCAAGTGGCACACTTACTGGTGTCATTCAAGGGGATCAATGTCTGTCTGCTTGGGATGTCATGCTTGACAAGCCACGCAGCTGTCCTTGGGATGGCCTGCACCTGTTACCCCTGGGCGTCTGAATATTGGATAAGGCCTTTGCCACCTCCATAGAGCCTTTTGTAGGCAAGGCTGAAAAGACTGACCCACCACCCTAGAACACATAAGTGGGAAGAAACATAAGGGAAATGCTGACCAATGCCAGATGTGTACACCCCAATATGCATGCTCCCGAGGCCATCCCCAGAATGGAGAACATCAATGTCTGTGCAGTGACAGAAACCTGCTGCAAGCCTCCTGACAGCACACCAGCACTACCAGGTTATACCACATATCATGTGTCATGGTCCCAAAACCTGGAACAAAACATAAAAGGAGGGTGAGTATCCATAGTCAGCACAGACACCCATACGTCCAGGTAACTGACAATGCACAAGGCATTGGAGTTCACCCATGTGCAACTAACTGTAGGCAAGACTGCTGTGCAGTCTGTAGCATGCTACAGACCGCACTCTCACACACAATAACCCCACCCAGCCGTCCTGAAGACACTGGACAGTATGAATGTCCCACCAAATACCAAACAAGGTACCACAAATTACCACATAGGTGGTAAACCATTATGTATGGAAGGAGTAACCAGGGACCTAGGGACACAAGTGGACAGTAACCTGTTATGTGACACCCACATTGCCAATGTGGCTAGGAAGACTGTCGACATTTGACACCGTATCAGGAAAGGAGTCACATCTACGGCAACAGAGGTCATTGTGCCCCTATACTTTTCTCTAATCACACCCATAATCTAGTACAATGCCTCATATGGGATGTACCTTACCTGACACCTGCAGCAGTTAGAAAGACCTCAAAGGTACCTCACCAAGAGGATAAAGGGTCTCAAATATATGTCATATGCTGCCTGGCTGTAGACACCCCAGCTGAATCCAGTTACATACTGCCTACACAGAGGCATTGCATGACTGATGTAGGAGGCCATGCCCAACACAGGAGTAATGGACATGCTCCACCCCAGAAAACACAAATCCATCGGAGCTGTGAGAGTGAGAGATGACAACCTCAACAAATAATGAAATAGGATGTGCTGGTGGGACAGATACATAATCCAGAGGCTCCCCACACCCTGGACCAGAATCCCACTCCATGTTAGGCAGAGCCCCTCACTGACACTCTTCAACAGGAATCTTGCCAAGTGGATGGATGATTGTAGAGTTACACTGGGGGTCTTCACTGTGTCATGTCAAGACAGAGGCACAGCAAAGCAAATCATAAATTGCCATAATATTCACATAGCAAGGGGTGTCAAAAGCCACACACACTCTGGCTAGGCTAACAAATGCCCAGGGTGGATAGCCTAGTATGAACCTATGAACCTATGAAGATACAAATTGTACAGGACACTAAGGATAATCCCAAGGCTTTCACAACTGATGGTAGGAACCATGTTGGGAATTCACAGATATGCCCTGAATCACACAAATATCACAAACACACACACATATTGCCAACATACATCCTGACAGGTGCAGTGCAACCCCAGAATGCAGAATATCTATCCCAGTAGACTGCTGGCCCCCTGACATTGCAGATGCTGAGGTAACAGCCAACATCTACAAAGCAAAACACACAGCAGCAATGGTATGAGATGGTGTCCTGGGCTTAGTGCAACATGGACTCCAAGATGAATGGAATGCCAAACCACACTACTGCTCAATGTCAGCCTTACCACAGAATATGTACCCAAAGAGCAGTGTACAACAACAGTGGTCCTTTTTAACAAAGGTGTTGCCTGAATGGATACTGAACACTACTACCCCAGAATCCTGAGAAGCTCGGTTTGCACAGCTATGGAAAGGATCAGCATGTACCACAGACATAAAGATATTGGGGACCTACTGACACCGGACCCAACCCAGTGTGGCCTTCTCAAGTGCAGATCCTGCCCCTAACCATGTTTGACTCAATTGAAACAGTCATTAAGGTCATTGATGAGGGCAATGTGCTCCACACAGTGCATCTGGACCTTGCAAAGGCTTCTATACAATACCCTACGTGTTCATTATAGATAGGCTCACCAGCTTAAATATAAACCCACATGTCAGTAGAGGGGTTGCAAACCAGACCAAGGACAGAACAGACATGGTCAGACATGCTGCAGCCATATCAGACTACAAACCAGATATAACTGGCATCCCACAAGGCTTTGTCCTGGGATCTCCCTCATCTGGTATATATGTCCCATAGGTACAGGCAAACATGGAAGGACTGTGTCCGAACATGTTTGCAGAGGACTACAAACTGCTCACCACATATGATCCACCAGCTGACACAAGCATCCCACAAAAGGGCCACATAGAAACAGACAACTGGTGCCATAGCCATGTCAGCAAGCTAAGTGCAGAAGCGTGTATAGTCAACCCCGTGGATATACAGTAAGTGCCCACCAATTACCACATAGGTGTTAACCCATTATGTAGTTAACATGTAATGAGAGACCTGGGGACACAAGGTGATAGATATCCTGCATTGGACAAACATGTGCTGTAGTGTTTACAGAAACATACCATATACCCACCTAATCATGAAGGCTGTCAGATCTAGATAAGGGGAGGCCATTGTGGCTCTGCAGTCATCCTTCATCAGCGGTACAATTGACTACAATAGCCCCTGTGGGATGTACCTCAGCAGACACCTCCATCAACCGTAAAGTCCCCAACAGTACCTCATCAGGAGTATCAAAGAGCTTGCACAGATATAATATAAACCATGGATAAAAAGAACTAGGAATACAGTTAGTGTTTCGACCGATAGTAACAGACACTTGGGACCGAAACTAATGTTCACCTATTGCAGTAACATAAAAGATGCCTGTGATATTGTTCGAAAAAATTGGAATATCCTAACAAGTGACAGCAGTTTAAGGGATATAGTAGGTCTTCAGCCTTCTTTTAAATATAGGAGGAATAAGAATTTAAAGGACCTCTTATGTAAAGAAAGCTCTGACATCACCTACAAGCATCAGGTTTTGCATAGCATAGGTACCAGGCCCTGTGGTATATGCAAAGCTTGTTCTTATATAAATAAGGATGTAGATTTTAAACATCCTGTTAGTAATAAGGTTTTTTCTTTTAAGGCCAAGGCCACCTGTCGTACTTGTGATATAGTTTATTTAGCCGAATGCTGTAACTGCCCATGTTTCTATGTTGGGAAGACTAATAATATGCTGAAAGTAAGAATTTTGCAACATCTTTCATGCATCAGGAATGATGACGACAGAAATGCACTATGTAGGCATGTAAAAGAATTTCCAACCCACACTTTTAAATTTCGGGCTATTGTAAATGTTAGATTAAACAGTAGAGGGGGGGACATTAAGTTGAAAACTGAATTGGTGGAAACCAGGTGGATTGTTGATTTGATGGCAAATAGGAAGCCAGGTTTAAATGAAGTTATACCTATCAAGCCTGTCCTACAAAATAGGCGGGTTTTCCACTGATTTTCATTGGCTGTTAGAATATATAAAACTGTTTGTTAAATGTCTCCACTTTATCTGATGAAGGGTATATCCCTTCCCTAAAGCGCTCTTTTTATCTGTTTTTCAACTGTTTTGGATATTAAAAGCTTCAACATAGCAGTGTTCCACTTTTGTTTTTTCTACCTTTTGGACTACCGGTTTACTGCTTGGTGGACTTTAGCATAGCACCTGATATATTTTTCTTGGATTACCTTGTACAATCTGAATGGCAGTGAGCTATGCACATGAGAGACCTGAACCCCAGCACTGACTTACATAGGACAAGCCGTACTGCGTGATCCATAACACAGAAGCCACTCCCACCCATGAGTGAACCCCCAGCACAGGCTACCCATAGAGTCACTTATCAATCTTCCTCAATAGGAATCCTGATGAGTGGATGGGAGATGGTAGATTTATCCTGGGTATCACTGTCATGTCACAGGTAGACAGAGGCACAGTATACTAACCATGACATATGTCATGGCAAACTCCACTTACAATGTGTGTTGAAGGACAAACACACTCTCCAACTAGCATTAGACATGGACTAGGGCACATCGCTAGTGTTTGCAAATGTACACCTATGTTGTGGAATACACTACCACTGTTGGACAAGCCTGGTTTAAGTAGTTCATATCTGAACAGAATGCAACATGGTCAGATGTACACAACTGGCCCCTAACCAGGCTGTTGTGCCCACTATCGAAATGTAAAGCAGTGATAGCAGTAAAGCCCAGGATACTGTCCACCACAGTCAAAGTACTACCAGTACACTATACAGTACTACAGTGTTAGGTCAGTGTGAAAGGATGTTGACAACTGTATGCAAAGTATCCCATGCAAACACTGCAGGCACAGTATAATCCTGTTGTGTTCATACACAAAGCAGTTGTACAGTAACTACACAACATGACACACAACACACAACCATAAGCGGGTGATAGTTGTTGAAGTTCACACTCATCCACAAATGTGGTGGGCTGCAGAGTCCAACATATGGAATGCTCACACTGGGCATGCTCACACACTTTGACAACATGCCATGGGAAGGCTGAACTGGGCATGCTCACACACTTAGGCCAAATCTCGGTTTAGCAGTTGGACACACATATCTGGTATTGTTATGTGTTATTCCAGGAACCAACCACATTACAGCAGTCTGCCCAGTGCACACAGTTAAATGACTACAGAGACATATGTGATATAGTGGATCCCTCCCATATGCAAACATCTTCCACAGATGCACAAGTTGTTCATACAAACAGGGAATGCTATGGCAATAAAGATGTGCAAACAGTCTATCAGCAACAAATAATGTGCATTTGACAATTAAACATATGGGTGTAGAGGTCAACACTAGGCTGTTTGCCCTAGGGAATGACAGCTTAGCCATAGTGTGCTTGGTGTCTGCCTCCCCACAGGATGCACATTCCCCTTTCTAAACACAGATGATGTCAGCACCCTATAAGTACAGCAGGAGAAAAGAAACTTCCCACTAATCTGAATAGCGCGCTCTGCTAATGCGTCCGTCTCAAGTGTCCTAATATAGTTAGGTAGGGGTTTCAAATGCTCAGTGTGTGTGTGTGGGGTTGGTGTGTGTATAAGTCTGTGGGAGAGAAATGTCCCTTTTGGCAACTAGGAAAACACACTACAGGATGCACATTCCCTTTCTAAACACCGATGATGTCAGCACCCTATAAGTACAGCAGGAGAAAAGAAGCCTCCCAATAATGCGAATAGCGCGCTCTGCTAATGCATCTGTCTTAAGTGTCATAGCATAGTTAGGTAGGGGTTTGAATCCTGCAAATGACAAGTGTGTGTGTTTGTCTGAGGGGGGTTTGTGTGTGTGAGGAAAATGTCCCTTTTGGCAAATAGGAAAACACACTACAGGATGCACATTCCCTTTCTAAACACCGATGATGTCAGCACCCTATAAGTACAGCAGGAGAAAAGAAACCTCCCACTAATGCGAACAGCGTGCTATGCTAATGCGTCTGTCTCAAGTGTCATAACATAGTTAGGGAGAGGTTTGAATCCTGTAAATGGCAAGTGTGTGTGTTTGTCTGAGGGGGGTTTGTGTGTGTGAGGAAAATGTCCCTTTTGGCAAATAGGAAAACACACTACAGGATGCACATTCCCTTTCTAAACACCGATGATGTCAGCACCCTATAAGTACAGCAGGAGAAGAGAAACCTCCCAGTAATGCGAATAGCACACTCTGCTAATGCATCTGTCTCAAGTGTCATAACATAGTTAGGTAGGTGTTTGAATCCTATGAATGGCAAGTGTGTGTGTTTGTCTAAGGGGGTTTGTGTGTGTGAGGGAAATGTCCCTTTTGGCAAATAGGAAAACACACTACAGGATGCTCATTCCCTTTTCTAAACACTGATGATGTCAGCACTCTATAAGTATAGCAGGAGAAGAAAAAACTCCCAATAATGCAAATAGCGTGCTCTGCTAATGTATCTGTCTCAAGTGTCATAACATAGTGAGATAGGGGTTTGAATCCTGCAATTGGCAAGTGTGTGTTTTTGGCTGAGGGGGGTTAATGTGTGTGAGGGAAATGTCCCTTTTGGCAACTAGGTGAACAGACTACAGGATGCTCATTCCCTTTTCTAAACACTGATGATGTCAGCACTCTATAAGTATAGCAGGAGAAGGGAAAACTCCCAGTAATGCAAATAGCGTGCTCTGCTAAAGCATCTGTCTCAAGTGTCATAACATAGTCAGATAGGGGTTTGAATCCTGCAATTGGCAAGTGTGTGTTTTTGGCTGAGGGGGGTTAGTGTGTGTGAGGACAATGTCCCTTTTGGCAACTAGGTGAACAGACTACAGGATGCTCATTCCCTTTTCTAAACACTGATGATGTCAACACTCTATAAGTACAGCAGGAGAAGGGAAAACTTTCAGTAATGCGAATAGCGCGCTCTGCTAATGCATCTGTCTCAAGTGTCATAACATAGTTAGGTAGGGGTTTGAATCCTGTGAATGACAAGTGTGTGTGTTTGTCTGAGAGGGGTTAGTATGTGTGAAGGTAATGTCCATTTTGGCAATTAGGTGAACAGACTACAGGATGCTCATTCCCTTTTCTAAACACTGATGATGTCAGCACTCTATAAGTAAAGCAGGAGAAGAGAAAACTCACAGTAATGCAAATAGCGTGCTCTGTTAATGCATCCGTCTCAAGTGTCATAACATAGTCAGATAGGGGTTTGAATCCTGCAATTGGCAAGTGTGTGTTTTTGGCTGAGGGGGGTTAGTGTGTGTGAGGACAATGTCCCTTTTGGCAACTAGGTGAACAGACTACAGAATGCACATTCCCCTTTCTAAACACTGTTCAGCAGAAGGCCATGGCTCTGGCACAAGTTGTCTGTTGCTATGATGCCCCTTTGGAAGATGCTTGTGTCAGCTGGAGAGTCGATTATGGTGGCCAGTTTGCAGTCATCTGCATATTTGGACAGCCACAGTCCGTCCGTGTTGGCCTGTACCTCCAATAAATATATACCAAACAAGAGGGTCCCAGGACTGAGCCTTGTGGGACACAACCCGTAACTGTTGTGGGGTCTGGCATGGCTCCAGCAATGCTAACCATGTGGGTTCTGTCCTTGAGCCACTGTGCAATCCATCTAGTGACATAGGGGCTTATATTTAAGCTGGTGAGTTTCTCTAGAATGCCCAAGTGGGGTATTGTTGTGAAGGCTTTTGCAAGGTCCAGGTAGGCTGTGTGAACCACCTTCCCCTCGTCAATGGCCTTGGTGACTGTTTCAAAGAAATCAACCGGTTAAACCGGTAGTGCTGGTGTGCTCTCAGTAGCCCTGAACCAGGCATCTGTTACTGCACAGATATCGATGTTTTCCATGCCAAGGAGTGTTTTGAGTGCATACATCTGGAGGTTTAGACTTCTGGCGTTGGGTAGCATTGCTCTTAGTTTCTTATCCCTTGTGATACCTATGAATGTGGGTTTGTCATTTGAGCCCTGCCTAACATAGGCACTATGGGGGTAGCAAGAGCCTTTGCCAATATCTGAAAGCCCAGGGGTGACAGGTGCAGGCCGTCCCTAGCAAAGCAGGTAGTTCAACAGAAGATGAATGTGTGAAGGTGTAGTGCCTGTGATTAGTTAGCAGTAGCATATATGACTGCTCACGTGGACACATGCCAGGTAGGTCATATGCACTGTGTCACAGGCAATGTACATGTGAACAGGACAAACAGTGACATCCTGTCAAGTGGGACATGGTCATACATATAGTAGGCTATGCAGATGGCACTAGGAGTCCACAGAAGCTCTATAACTATGCATTGCAGGTGTGATCAGTATTCCAGGGTAATTGCAAGCAAACATGCATGCAAACAAAGCTACAGTAAACAGGGCTGCATGTAGTCCATTGTACAACAAACAAGCTGTACCAGTTCCAGTAGGTAACACTGCAAATATGCAGGCACTATGCACATGTACATGGAAATACACGGGTCAGATGGCTAGGGTCCAGTCTCAGTGCACACAAGTGTACAGACCATGTACTGTCAGGATGTACAATAACTGGATAGAAACCCATGTGCTCATACCTGCAGTAATACACATGTCAAATAACAGACACTGAGCCTTCACTCAGTGGTTCCATACTTAGTAGGATTTATGCTCCCTGGCCTGCTACCACATTATCCCTGACATATATGGGGACTCTCCCTCCTGTGACAGTTAGTTATGTGTGTTGGGGCTGTCTAGCATGGTATGAGATATGAGCATGCAGTGCTAGGGTGCTCCTGTGTGTCCTGTACCAGTCGTGTAGTACTGCACACATATCAACATCCTCAAACATCTGCAATGCAGAGTCTAGTGTGGGCAACATGCCACTTGCAATTTACATGTCCATCATTGTGTATTACTACATTCATTACCCTATCCCCTGTGCTACCTATGTATGTAGCATTCTGTTGACATCATTACCACCAGTATGCCAACATGTGCAGATGATACACTATGGTACTTACCATGGGTGTAGACAACAGGACATGACAATCACACACTTACTACATCAGGCATGCTGTGATATACCCACAATTAATTCAGCACACAGTACTGTTAACAACATGATACTATTACTACACATCTATGTGGTCACCCTGTGCATCAGCAACATGTTAACCTGTACCTGCACAGTTGTTACAGATTGCAGGCGGTGGCACAGTTTCATCATATGCACAGGGTGTGAACCTGGTATGCCTGAGTCAGCCACCCATACCACCAATTGACATGTATGTGTATGTGTGTTGGTGAGGGACAGCAGTAGAAGGTGGGGCAATGTTGATGCAGTGTGTGCGTGTATGCGGTAGCCCTAGGTGTTGTCAATTTGCATGTGTGTATGGATGCACACAGTTCCACCTCATGGCTGCCATATACTGGTGTTTGTGGACAGCCACAGACTGTACCTGCCAGGTCATACAGATCAGTGTCTCTGGCCATGGACAAGGTACCTGTGCCTTGCAGGGGTGCTACGGACCGTATCCGGTACCAACCCAGACTGGGTACTGTCATCAGAAGCAGGTGTTCATTGACTGGACACAGATCCCTGTCGGGCCTGGCCAGAGCCACGTGCACGTGGTCTCCTGGGGCGGTCTGATGACAGCACAGACCCAGCATTGCTGGGGCTGCTGCTGGCACTATGGGGGTGGCCGCGGCCCTGTTGTCGTCCACGACGACTGCCAGCTGCTGCTGTTGCTGGCATACGGCCACGTCGATGCCTCAACCACCCACCATCGCCCTGGCTCATGGACATGTAGTTGTGGAACCGGTCTAATATGTCCCCACAATGTCTGTCTATGACATCGGTGAAATCACGGATGGCAGCTGCAATGTCACGCATACTGTCAGTCATGGCTGTGTGACATGCTGCCAGCTCCCTCAGACCCTGTCTGGTGTACCGTTCCATACGTGACTGTGCCTGCATGATAGTCCGAAACATAGCTGAGGTTGTAAGACCTCTGTGGGCATGTCTGACAGGGGCAGTACGCCCATGGATGCTTCCACGAGAACCCCTGGACATCTGTCTGTGTGGTACCATCTCTGGGCCATGCCCATGGCTGCTGTGTGGGGAGGCATGTGCCACAGATACCACATTACCCTGGTCAATACCCACTGTATGCTGTCCATCACCTAGGGACAGTGGTGACAAAGGGTGTATTGGCAGGATAACTGTGCGCATTGATGGGGTTGACAGCTGTGTACTGTCAATCGGCTGACCAATGGCGGACCCTGGCATACCTTCCTGTGCCATTACACAGATGTCATCATTATCAGTACCCACGGCACCTGACTCAGGTTCCCTGCTACATGACACCAGAGCAGCAACAGAACCTGTGGGAAGGAAACAGGAAATACAGTTTACAATGTCTACACATTACCAGCGATGCACACATGCACAGGTGCACACATGCACAGGTGCACACATGCACACATGCACACATGCACACATGCACACATGCACAGGTGCACAGGTGCACACATGCACACATGCACACATGCACAGGTGCACACATGCACACATGCACACATGCACAGGTGCACACATGCACACATGCACAGGTGCACACATGCACACATGCACACATGCACAGGTGCACACATGCACACATGCACACATGCACAGGTGCACAGGTGCACACATGCACAGATGCACACATGCACAGGTGCACACATGCACACATGCACAGGTGCACACATGCACACATGCACACATGCACATGCACACATGCACACATGAACACATGCACACATGCACACGTGCACACATGCACACATGCACACATGCACACAGTTTCACACAATTGTACAGTACTCAGTATGTGTGATATCACCACACAGACACAGACACACCTACATGCATACAAAGAGCACTACTAAGTGAGCCAAATAGTACTATTACTATCAACACTATTACAGGAATTGTTAATACACACTCACCAGCATGGATAGGCTGCATTGCTGTTATACCAGAGGGTCCTGCAGACGTGAAGAAACTAATGTCAGTGGGCACAACTGTGCCATTGTTACTGAGTATGATACAGGTCAGGAGTACAACAGTCGCCTTTCACAGGTCAGCAGCTAATATTGAGGATATCACACTTGCACATTAAATACTATGGTGACAGCTACAAACCAAGGACACACCTCACACATGCATTAACTACCAGTGTACACAACAGTCAGCTATACATATGTCATATTACCTGCACGTTCACTATCTTGCTGCGGTGTGGCTCCAGCCTCCATCATAATGCATGTCTGCTGCTGTTGTTGTTGCTGGCGGACTGAAGCCACTACACTCATGAGTAGTCCCTCCAGTCTGGTGAGTGGGGGATGTGTAGCCACCCCACCACCTGTGGCGACCTGTTGCCTGTGGATATCTGACGCACGCTGACGGACATGTCTGATTAAATCACTGCAGTGATGTTGTACCTGCTCATATGTCCTATTATGCGTGCCTATGTCATTTACCCAACGGACAAGGTCTTGCCACAGTGCAGCCCTCTCCTGCTGATTCTGGCTGGTGCGGGAAAAGAGTATTGCATAATCCCACACCAGGGTCTGGTGTATCTCCTCATCCTCAGCTGTGGAGTAGGTGGGATTCCGCGGGCGGGCCATGTACCTGAGAAAGAAAATAACCTGGTATCAGCAATATATGTCAGCAGAATTTGGCACACATACTACACATGCTACTCGACTGTTATGATACAACATATCTCACATATGTAGCATCTGTCTGTCTATTGGTGGATACACATGTAGATGGCCAGGTATCAGTGCTCGGCCAGCAACTGTGCAACAGTACCTGGCAGACTCCATACCACATACTACCAAACCCCAGCAGTCAGAACACTGATTCAGGTCAAGAGCACCTCCTCACTCTGGGGGTTTGTATCTAGGTACTGTATGGCCTACATCGGCAACTACTGTGAGCTGACCACACACTGATTGCCCTGGATATACATATCCCACCTCCACCACCAGCACAAACGACTATAGTGCATAACATTACAGATACAAACTTTACACTTTGTAACAGTGATATGGTATCCTTTCAGCCCACTGGGCCAGTGGCAGATACAACCCACAATGCTGACCCCTACACAATTGCTTTCTACAGACATCTCTGAGAATGCATGGATCATGCAATCCCATATATGACCAAGACACTCTCCACAAAGGGACAGCATCCTGTCTGGTGGACCCCAGCCATAGACAGATTGTATTACAGAAGATGGAAGCTACTGCAAGACAGAGCATAATTCACTAAAGGGAGGGCATGTCTGAGCAGCACTGGTAAGGATCTATTTTCCATCATACAAACTACATGGGCAACTTTGAGAGGGAAATCAAGAGTGACACTACAGATAACCAGAAGGCCTTCTTCAGTTATGTTAGCAACCTGGTCAGGAGCCATCCTCTATGCCCATAGGTAGTACACAACAAATATTTCACTGACACCACAGATATCGACAACATTGTGGCAGACAGGTTCAGTGCAGGTGTCACCCTGCCCTCTCCCCCGAAATAAGGCATAGTTATCCCAGCTGACTGTAACCTCCCTGTCATCACAGATGTCCAGGTGAGAGACACCCGCAGGACAGCAGAATACACAACATGGATGGAACCTGATGGTATCCCCAGTTGCATGCTACATAACCTCTGACGGGAGCTAAACACACATATAGAAGTGCTATGTAAACTAGCCTGACTACAGGATATGTACCTGTACACTGGCGCACAGCAGCAGTGGTTCCACTCCATGAAGGAGGCACCTCACCATACCAATACAATACAACACAATACATTACAGTACAATACAATACTATACAATATGCTATTGCCCCTGTGTCTACAGCAGCGTACTGTTCTGCTACCCTGACCATTGTGACACATGTGGTGTGATGGTACCTGCTGCTGTCACACAGTTACACAGGGTGACTCATATGGCATATTACCTATCTGACTAACATTCAGCAGGGGTATGTGTGACATGTACTCATGGGGAGTCTTGCTTCTTAACACTGTGTGGTTTATTGCAGGGTATGTCTTATCTGTGGGTAGGAACTCTTACCTCCACATGTGCACACTATTGCAGTGGCACGGACGACACACAGCAGACATTTAGGTTGTGGATGGTGGGAGGTGTTACTATGGTTGTTGGACATCTGTCATGGGTGTGACCTCCATATGTAAATCCGGGAGTGGTAACCTCTATGTGGGTAGCATATGTGTACTCTGTGGTGTTGTCAGTCACTGTGCATTGGTAATGTGTTTGAGTGCATTGTCACAGTGTTGTACATGTCACTGTGTCCTTCTCCATATCTGTAGCTGTCATGTGAGGTCCATACCATGGCATCCATTATGTGGTGTGGAGGGGTACACCGACCTACATGTCCATACCTGACTCACCATGTCCGCTGACACATACCATGTGCAGGTATTCCAGGGATAGCGTGCCATTGTGAATATCATTGGGGCCACTATTGTACACATTTCTGACCCTGCTCACCCCTGACACATGCAGTGGTGGGCAGCCAATCACATATCTGGTGGTTACTGGTGTAGGTGATCTGGAATGTGATATGGTACTCCGGATTTGACACTGGTGTTCACTCCATGCCTTTTTCACCAGGCACCTGTTGCAATACATCTGTACACATGTGCCTCACTCAGAATTTATATACATCTCTCTCTCTCTCTCTCTCTATATATATATATATATATATATATATATATATATATATATATGTATATAGATATATCTATATGTATATATATATATATATATATATATATATATATATATATATGTCCATATACATATACACATACACATATATATATTGATGTACATATATTGCTATAGATGTGGAGGGGGGGCACAGAGGGGGTGTGAGTGACAGAGGGGTGGGACAGGCTGTGTTGCAGGTCGTCATATACAGTCATACCTGTAGGTAGTCAGATCAGTCTGTCTATGTATATGTATCTACATATATCTATATCTGTATGTGTGCATTACATAGATATGTTTGTACAATATTCTATCTACATCTGTCTATGTATTCCTATATCTCTCCCTCTATGTATGTATACATATATGCATATCATATATATATATATATATATATATATATATATATATATATATATATATATATATATATATATATATACACATACATATGTTGACATACATACATATCCATATGTTAGACAGGTATATCAACATATTTGTCTACCATACTGTATACACACACTAACACACTGCTAAACATACATAACTGTGTAACCTACTTTGTACATGGCACTACAACCTACAATCAAACAACATTGATATGTGCACATAGATGCTCTCACATACAAATGTATGTACAGCCTTCACTGATAGTTGCTGTATGTCCCCTGCCCTTTACACATCTTCATATACATATGGATACAGACCAATGACACATATGGAGGGTTCACAGTATGTAGACCTTTATAGTATTACTTTACATTACCTGTGTTTGTCACAGCTGCTTGTGTTGCTGTCTGGTTCTCTGTCCTGCTGCTCCACTTCCCAGTTGTCAGCTTTCAGGTAGCTGTTGCTGAACTATTTGTTTCTGTCTGCTTAATTGCAGTTTTCTCTGTCTCTGTCTCTCTCTCTCTCTGTCTGTCTCTCACGTCCTTCTCAGGGTGCAATGAAAGTATTGCATGCGTGGACATGGAGTACAGCATACTTTTGTAGGTATCTGCATATGCCCATGTGATGGCCTCTGCACCAATTGTTAGCCAGCATTTGCTAATTGCATGCAGCCAGTTGTGTACTGATTGCAGTTCTCACTGTGATTTCAGAACAGTGCTATAAAAAGGTGTGTGAGATAGGCGTAGCCCTTTCAGATGTTAAGGGCAGGGACCATGCTGTTATGCTGTGGACAATGTTCTGTGAGTGTAAAGGTTGGTATCTCTCTCATATTTCCAGGTGTGTTGTAGATTAACATTCCTCCATTCATTTCTCCAGTTTCCTGTACTAACTGTGTATGTACACTGACACCTACAACTACTACTACTGTTAATGTGTGTGTGTGTGTGTGTGTGTGTGCTTTCCTTTCACTTTGCTTGCACTCTGTTGCTAAGGCTTCAATAGTTGCCCTTTACAGTCACTACTTGTATGCCTGCTAGGTGTCTTGACTGTAGTGTGCTGCTGTAGCTTTCCTATTTTCCATGTACATTCACACCTTGGAATGCTTGCTATATCTGCTAGGGTGTTACAGCATGCAGTGTGGTCTGGCCATGGTGTGGGCCTTGACATCTATTAGGGTATTTGAGTATGCTGCTGAGCAGGCCCCAGAGACTTTCAGGTTCATCTGTTATGTGCCTCATGGAATGGTACATATCAGTGGGGTACACCCATTAAAATGTCTGGTATGCTGCAGTTGTGACTGTGGGTTAGCATGAGCATATGTATTACTACACTTTTTCTGCCATGCAAGTGGTGAATACTTTCCGGACTCCATAGTTACCATTGCATGTGTTACACCTTTCTGCCTACTGTTTGTACATTTCACATGGGGTCTGTGGGGCATCCCTGTAAGTCATTCACTGTTGCTATGGCTAGGCTCTTAACTATTCAAATATGGTGGTGTCGGACCCGTCATGTGTACAGATATTTGCAGGTTGTCCACATTTCTGCCTCATAATTTGGTCAATATCTTATGCACACCTTTTTCTGGCATGTCACTCTGGGCTCAAGTCAGAATATGGTGACAAACATTCAAGTTCCAGACTGCATACCCTTCCAAACATCCCACAAAGTGTAGACCCTGTTACTTTCTGAATTGTCTGCGTTTGTTGTAACATTATTTGTAATGTGTCTCTGGTTTTGGGCCTTTGCTCCACATATTTTATTACTTGGTCCAGATGTGTTCCTGTAAGAGGTTGTGGGGTATGGGCAGTGCTTATCCTGCTGTGAGTATGTGTGTGTCTTGCAAGGTGCTATAGTGACATTATTACCTACTAGCTTCCAACTAGCATGGCTGTTTCTGTTCACACACTACTATTATGGAAATCCACCAGTTTTGTTAGTAATTCTAAATGTCATGCTTTGTGTACTACACATCTATATTCCCTTTACATTCATTCCTACTGTTACATGATATATTTACTTTAGCACAATGTTATTGTATAAGAGTCATGGATTAGTGGTAAGTCATGCAGACTACAGTTGCCAAGGTCCTGGGTTCGGGACTCACAGTGGGATTTTATTTTTCTTTTGAACTGAGTACAGGACATGTCAATCAAAGTGACTAAGGCACTTTTAAGCAGTTGTAACCGGGTTAGCGCTGGTTTGCGCGGAGCTCACGCATGCGCACTGGCGGTTAGCTCCGCGCACACAAGCGCACACCTGATTACAACCACTTAAACGTGCTTACTCTTGCGCACACCCGCGCTATTTTCCTTGAAAGAAAAGAAAATGGGGAGACAGGAAAGTGGTGAAAGGGGTCAGAAAGAGGGTAAGACAGTAGGGAAACAAGCTTGGGATGTGCAGGAGGGATGTAGGTAAGGCCCATAGCTGCCCATGTCTTCATCAGCAACAGCTGTGCATATATATGTAATTTGGTGTGACATTTGAAACCTTCCACCCCTGAGAGAGGTGTCAGGACAACAATAATACTTGTTGTACAGCCAATTGGAATTGATAGGTTCCATGTCCAGTAGACATGTGTGCAGAATGGGCAGCTATGTATGGGGCATAATTTTTTTGTGGGTACAGAGTGCCCTTTTTTTTTTTTTCAGGTGAGAGTGGTATGTCAGGTGAAGGTAGTCGGTACAGCTGGGGAGGTAGGTTGGGTAGGTTAACAGACAAGACAAACAAGACGCATACAGGGGCGGTGTATGACATGTGTGGGGGGGGTTACACAATTGATGGGGACGGAGGTTTGGATATCCAGAGCCCATGAGCCCACAGATGGCAACAGTGGAACTGATATCCCCACCCATAGGCAGTTGCCACTGTTCCTTCACTGCCCAGGATGGGGCTGTGCTGGGGGCTGTGTAGGCGGGGCAACAGGCATGCCCGTTAGTTGTGCCATCCGTGCCTTGAGCTGGCGTAGGGGCTCAAGGACAGAGTCCCGAATCTCCCTACGCACCACAGTCTGGACGCTACGGAGGGTGAGTGGTGGATCTCCTCCGGCCACACTTGCAGAGGGGGGGCGAGCCCCATCCCCTGCAGCGCTTCCACCCCCAGGTGGCACAGGGCCACCGGAGGAGGGTCCGGACTCGGCACTAGTGCCAGGTGCACTCGCCAGCTGAGGTGGGAGAGGTGGATCCGCTGGAACCCGCCTTCCCTGTCGTACTATGTTTTGCATCATGTCATGACAGTTTGGGTTAGTGACATATAATACCATTCACAATTAGTTGTAACAGCATGCATTAGTATTCCCATTAACCAAACACCCAGATATTCACACCATTGAACAGCGTGCATAACACATGCATAATTTGAACAGAAATACACAGTCCAACAACATGCAGGGTTAATTGATGGCAACAGGCCATCAGGTGTGGATGTATGAACAGGGCAGATGCATCAACAGACATGCAAATATATATGACCCAACAGGACAAACGTCCAGGGGTGTTAATTGTGATTGCACATACCATTTTCACATGGAATGGGTTATATGTAGTTATAGGGTGGGGTGAAGAAAGTAATATTAACACCTTCGAATAACAATACATATGCTGTACATTTCTAATAGCTACAGTTATATACACACTACTGTTCTAACTACAGTTTACTATATGTTAACTATTTCAACTTGGTGATAGGACTGTTAATGCAACATCAATATACATTTTATGGTTCTTCATACACATCCATATCTAGCTTTGTTCAGCTACATCAAGGCTACATTTGCTTTATATGGCTGTAGACAAGTGTGGATGTTTGGTATATCAGACAAACATCCTATCTGCATATTGCAGACTGAGAGCAACATATCCTGATTTTGGGATACACATTCCAGATGCAGCAACACTTTGAACAGATTTAGCTGTTTGGTTTTGAATCTGACATGCATTTCATTCTGTCTTGACTGCAGTATACTTTATTCAGGGGTTATTACTACTGTATTGCTGGATTCATGGCACTTTCTCACACTCTCTCACTTGCTTTCATTTTACTATTCAGGATGGCACTTCTATGCTTTATTGACATGTTTTAACAGTAGTTATTACAATCCTTTCCAGCAGTCTCACTTCTGTCATGTTTCAGTATTTCCACAGGGATATATTTCACACATGTGATTTATCATCTTCTGCAGCTATACTTTTCAGCCTGCTGCAGGTTGTGTACTATTTTCTTACAGGCAGGGCATTTTTATTTCAGGATATATGTCGGACAGTTTCATGTTTAGCTTAAACTTACAGGCTGAAAACTGTTGTAATCAAGCAATACTTGCATACACTTTCACACTGTTACTTGCAGATTTTATTCCTTACTGACTACACTGCACTCTTTTGCTGACTGTCATACTTTTATATTTCTTTACAGTTACTGGTAGTGGATTACTGACCTGCCTGGTGGCGCAACCGCACCAGCCTATCGCCATAGGCTCTGCGGTTCACAGAATGGACACCTGCAGCTGTAATATAAATGAAGTAATATTGGAATACACATCTCCATAATATCAGCTAGTTTAACTTTTTACATACATAATTAAATGTTACTTACTCAGTGGTGGGGCGTTGGGTGTTTGCCGGGCCTCCTGGATCCAAAGGTTCAGTTGGTCCTGCTTGCATCTCTTCAGGTCCGCATGGTGATGACGGACCTGCTCACCTGTCCTTGGAATCCCTTTGGCACTGGTGAGTTCATGAGCCAACCGGTCCCACGCCTCAGCCCTGTATGCTCCCCAGAGGACCTGGCCCTGCATGAGTTGGGCCTCATGATTGTGGACTAGGAGCCAGGCCATGTACCTGGACTCCTCAACACCCCACCTCTGTGCTCGGAAGCGACTACCCTCTCCTACTCCTGACATTCTGCCTGCAGATCTGTTCTACAATAGTTTATGTTGTGTATTCCCGCCTATGGGGCTTATATAGTCCGTTTTTCCCGCACATATCTGTGATTGGCCATTTTGGAATTGTATCAACTTCAGTAAACCTGCATTGTCATGCTCTAGTTTGTATTCATTCCTATATATTAGCTGTTATTCCATTTCTAGGTACTGCTGTCATGGCTTAGTGGTTCTGTACCTTGACTATGGTGTATAGTATCCTGGGTTCGAACCTGGCCACTGCTTTTTATTTTTCATGACTGTCTAGACATGCTGAGGGGTGTGTCTGTGTAAAGGCAGTTTTGATACGGCTTGCTCAACGTTGCCCGTCGGTTAGCTTGTTTGCGCGGTGCGCAGCTCCGCGCAAACGGGGTACGCTGCTTTAAGCCTCATTTGGCTATCGGCACGCATATTACGCTCAGTTCAGCTAGGGGCACATAGATTCAACATGTTAAACGACTGCTCAGCTACAGGCACGCATTTTGCACCAGTTAAACCACTGCTCATCTACGGGCACATGCACTCACTCTGTTAAACTGTAGCTCAGCTATGAGCACATCTGGCATTTTTTCTTCTTTTGGTACCTCACATGTCTTCAATATAAATGGGCTATTTCATTATATTTTACATGAATTGTGGTTTTATGTGTACATATTTGTCAGGGACTTGTTTCCTGCTTATTTTGCAAAAAAAAAAAATTGGTGTTGTGGGGGCTCGAACCATGAATGCCTGCTCTTCAGCCAACATCTCTACCGCTACACTATTGCTTCTTGGCTTACTTTGCATATTTAGTTCTTATATGCTTTCCCACTGACTGCTAACTGTAGCTGCGCTTACGGCACGCCAGCATAACGAGCGCACTCACGGTTAAACATCTTTACAATTTAAAAAAATATATAACATGTTCATTTATATTTCTTTTATGTTTATAGTCTGTAGGGGCATGTGTTGTGTTGTGTTTATTCACATTTCCGTGGACTCTATTGTGGGTGTCTACTTTGGGCACTTTTACACTTCTGGGGGCGTGTCCGCTTGCAGGGCTCGGCCTACGGACACGCCCCCTACTGTCTTACATGGACCGTGTTAGACTTAGGTGTGATTCAGCATGCTCTCATGAATATGCAAAGCATGCTGACATCACTCCGTTTAACTGCAGCCTCCGTGTAAGAGTTATAACTCTTACATGGAGGCTTCGTAAATCCTGGGGATTGACTTTTGAGTGCTTTGATTATTTTTAATACACTCACACACACACACACACACACACACACACACACACACACACACACACACACACACACACACACACACACACACACATATATGGGAGCACAACTTTCCATCAAAACGAATAGTCATTGATTTCTGGTAGAGCTAGTTCAGCCGATCGAATATCAGCTGATTGAAATTAACCACCTTTGCCAGTACAAGACAGCAATTCATTGGGTATCAGGGAATATGCCTTATTTCCCACAATAGTGTGATCTTGGGTTAGAATATATGATTAGCAGGGAGTGCTTGTCCTCCTGCAAAAAAATTGTGTTTTTTTCCGATACTTTATGGATTGATGTTCTGATGTTTGACAGTCAGGTTTTGACCATTGTAAGATTGAATAATTGTTTCGTTTACACACACACACACACACACACACACACACTCACACACACACACACACACACACACACACACACACACACACACACACACACACACACACATATTAATATATATATATATATATATATATATATATATATATATAGAGAGAGAGAGAGAGACATACATACACACACACACACACACACACACACACACACACACACACACAAACAGGAAAAAAAAAAATATATATATATATATATATATATATATAGAGAGAGAGAGAGAGAGGTATAGTCATATATCGAAAAGTTAATATATAGAAAGCCATCTGATCAAACACAACTTGTCAGTCAGACACCTTTTGAAAAATAAAAAAAAAATAAAATAGTTGCTTTTTTGTATTGGGCCCCTTGCACCCCCATACCCCCTGCAAGTTATATATACCCACTCTAAATATACACTACAGTGGGAAAAGGGTAAATTCCTGATCCACACTATCATGATCTTACACAGAAACAAGCTGACATCTGATTTTTGATCAGCTGTGCTGTTTATTTTTTGAGTTTGACAAATATATATATATATATATATATATATATATATATATATGGGTCTATATTATATCGTCAAACTCACAGGAGTTCGAACAATGTAATATTGAACCAGAAAGTTCAAAACCCAAAAAATACGAAAACATGTACACTTTAAACTTAAACTAATATGGGGGGTTGTGGTGGTGCGCTATGTGATGTGTTGTAAAGTGAATCCACACACACACACACACACACACACACACACACACACACACACACACACACACACACACACACACACATATATATATATATATATATATATATATATATATATATATATATATCTATATATAAAATTGAGTCAGCTATTTCTTCACCAATAGTTTTCCACAAATCACATTCTTTTAAACTTTCCTTTAAATAGGATGAGCAAACACACTGAAAAAAATTGAGGTGCAGAAGATATTAGTATCACAAATGACATTTTCTTTAATATAGAGCAAATATTTATCAGTAATAAAAATAATGAAGTATGAGCTCACATAAGAAACTGCACATTCCTTGCCTTTGTATCAGTTATATAGGGTTATGGATCAGGTTTTGACAGTTGTTGGAATGCTATCATTTACAACATAATTGCATGTTGTAAAGGCAAGTCATGCCTTATACAAGGCACTTGTTTCTTTAAAGTTACATTTAGAAATAGCAATTCATCAACTGCTGATTTTTAAATATAAATAAACTGTGGTGAATCACATAAAAAGGCTTGACAGGAAATGTCAAAATTCTCTTGTAATTATAGCCTTTCCCACTGCAGAGGTTACATCAACTATGATTGTACATTGAAAATCATGTGTGCAAAAATAAGTGCCTTATATCAACACACATATAGGGTTTATTTAAAACCAACAGAATGCTTTAAATATCATGAGAAAAGTCAGGATGCCCTTTATATAATTCTTTAAAGCCAAACTAGCCACATTGTGCAGAGTTGCAGGCCAGTGGAGGGCTGTTGCACAATAATTGAAACCACCTTTTAAACAAAATCCAAATAAGTCAGGCCCTATATATTACACAAGCAGCTTATTTTACTTTTTTCATATCATGGGATACCACCTCTTGAACTAAGCATCAGCTTAACTGGTGATGACATTTTTACATACTAGAGTTTGCTACTCAGAATAAAATCTGATGACTAAATCTCTCAAGTTTGTCACATTAACTAAAGATTCTTTGTTATACATCAGAAAAGCATTTCACTTTTAAGTTGGTACAATTCCACATATAAAAATATTTTGCATAATACACACACCCCTTGCTTACAGGGGAACAAACTAATAACTTCTTCTGAGTATCTTTTACTGAAGAAACAATTTATTATCACTGTTTTATATAATTGTTTTGTACTTTTGTCCTTTATGGGAGAGGAAAGTGAGGTATAGGTTCATAGGTTCATAGGTATTTACTAGGGTAATGACCACAAGGGCAGTTTTAAGCCTAGTCATGCATCCCAAATCTGACAGGTTGTGGTACCCTTGATAAGTGTAAGCAGGGGATTGGGAGATGAAACATTTACAAGTAGGGGCCTGGGAGATGAACCATTTACAGGTTGCCTGTGTTCATTAGAGACATAGGTGCCAAGCTAGGGATGAAATTCCTGTTCCCCATACAGTTGTCCAAGTTACACTTGAATTGGGTTAGGGAGGAACTTTGCTTCACATGGATGGGAAGCCTGTTTCAGAGACAGGATAGTTTCTGGGATATATACTTGTCTCCAGCAGGTCCTATTTAGATCACAGGCAAGGTTTAAGTCTTTAGAATGGGTAATTCTGGTGCAGTTTGTTTTGTTGATATGCACAAGGGTCATCAGAGTGGGGTCTGAAAATGCCATGTATGCCAGGCATAGATCTCCTCTCAACAACCTTGTAGGAGACAGAATTCAGTAATAGGGCCTTCGGGCAGTCTGCATAGGACATTTTATTGATGTCCTGTATTCTTTTAGTGAGGAACCTCTGTGGACATTCTATTTGTTGGATATGTCTGGTTAGGTATATACCAAAGGGGGCATTGCACTCAGTGAAAGGTCTGATGAATGCTAAATACAGTGTAACATTGACATCCTTGGACTTATATGCCATGCCTTTGTTTATAAGTTCCCAACATAGAATGATTTCCTCACTACTGTAGACATTTGATGGTCAAAGGCTAGATTACTGTCTATGTGTGTCTCCAAGTCCCTGACTACTGGGTCAGCTCTAAGGGGTGTGTTGTCAATATGATTGTTAACAGGGGTGGATGACTTCCTGAAGGATACTATTATGTGTTTATTGGCATTTAGTTTTAGTCTGTGGCTCTGACACCAGTTGTTTGTCTGTGTCATTCCTTCCTGGAGAACATTTGTGTTGATGAGGGATTTAGTGACAGCTCGTAATTTGCAATCATCTGCAAATTTAGAGAAGTAAATGTCAAAAAGGAGTAGTCCAAGAACTGATCCCTGAGGGACTCCAGTTGTGACTGGCCTCTTTGTAGAAGTGGACTCCCCAATTTTAACTTCTTGGGTTCTGTCTGTTAGCCAGTTGGCTGTTCACCAGGTGATATGTGAGTTTGTACCTAACCTCTTGAGTTTGTCATCAATGCCAAAGTGTGGTATTTTGTGAAATGCCTTGGCCAGGTCAAGGTAGGCAGCGCGAGCCATTTTGCCCTTATCCATTGCTTTGGTGACCTTCTGAGAGAAGTACAGCAGGTTGAGTAGGCATGACCTGTCCTTGATGAAACCAGACTGGGTTGGGTTCAGTGTCTGGAGGTTTACTATATCATTATTGATCATTTCCATGATAATTCTTTTCATGGCTTTGCATGTAAAACTAGTGAGACTTATGGATCTGTAGTTTCCAGGGTCTGTAAATAACCTGATTTTGTGCAGAGCAATGACTGTTACTGGTCTCCATTCATGAGGCACGAAGTCTGTTTGGAGGAAACAGTTAATTGGCAATTCCAGAGGCCCTGATAGGTCATTTTACGTGCTATTTAGAAGGCATCCTGGGATATTGTCTGGGTGCATTGATGCAGTGTTCTTGGCCTTAGAAAGAGCATTTATGACCTGTTCCCTAGTGATAGCAGGGGAGTTATATTTGATGGTGTTTCCTGAGAGAAGGTTGAGGAGGAGAGAGGGTAATGTTGGAGATGAATTAGTCGGCCAGTAAGTTTACTATATCTTCTGGCTCAGTATAGACGGCACCCTTTACAGCGAGCTCTGCACACAATTGTGTATTGCCTTTGAGGTTGAAGACACAGCTAAAGAATGCCTTGTGGGTGTCTTTGGTCTGGGAGGCCAAATTTGCCTCAAATTTGGCTTTAGTAGACTTTATTTCTCCTCTTAGTTGTTTATTTAATTTGATGAAAGTATGAAGATTTACTCCCCAGTAATGCAAACAATGACACATTAATGGCCCACACTATCACTGCACATAAAAAATCAGTAGTAAAAACAAATTATTGCATGCTGTTCATTAAAACCAAATAAAAATCTTAAGCCATCAATGTTATTTAAAATTTCATGATGGAGAGTTGTAGATGCAGTCCTTGAACCATATTGCTTTATTCCAGTTTGCCACTATTTTATTACTTTTCAATAGTGTACAGAAAAGATCCCAGAACTGCAGATTTGCCATTACAAGCAGAGACTAATTTATGTATGTACTGGTGATATTGCTCACTGTACATACTTTCATATACCAGCTATATTGCCCCAACATAACATATTATGAGCTTGGTGCAGTGGCACAATATAACTAGAGATGGGACAAAAGAGATATTTCTTGTAAATTGTAACTAACCGGCATTCAATTCTTCTTTCATTTTAGCTAATGATATTTTCTGATGTCAGCAATACTTGGGTGTCTATCAAACCACCTTTAAGTACAATGTTTGGGGGATCCAGATGCTGATACAGTTAATGAGCAAATTAGTCCTGGTAAATTCATGTTTTATTTATTTTTTTTGTTTCGTTAACCAGGACATGGTCTTAAGTAAGGACACTTTTCTCACAAGATTCAAGACAGAAAGTACATGAATGAACACAAAATCTTGATCACAGTAGGTTTTAAGGTCACAATTAGAGATGCTATGCACATTGATACCTTATAAATGGGTCCAGACATTCAAATAAACATAAATAATAATACATTAATATAACTTTTAAGTGTATTAACATGCAATATTTGATATATATTGAATTTTATTTATAGTTTGTTGACTGGGTTAGTCCCACTAGGCCTATGGCCACTTTTCATGGGAGACTCAAGGTAATATTCATACTGACTATAAGAAATTTGGCCAGGGCATTGAGGAACCTCTCTACTCAGTTTGATAAGTGTCATGGGATCTTTCACATTCACCTGGGCTGCCACCAACTCAGGAAGATGGGACCTCAGTTTAACATCTCATCTGAAGGTTCAGCACACCACAAATGCTGCACTGGATTGCAAGTACAGGAAAAATTAATCCAACAACCTGGCGTGAGAATAAAACCCACTGCCTTCTGATCTGCCAGCACCAAAGGGGAGTATGCTTCCAGATGAGATACTAAGACTGCTGATATAACACAATATGATACAATAAATGTATGATAATTTAAGACTAAAAGCTAGTAAATAATAGATAAAAATAGAAAATAGACTAAAGAAAGGTATAGTATAGAGGGTACTTGTATGATTGAGTACATCTGAAGTGATGGACTCTTTCATCATGAATTGATAGCCTATCCAAAGGCTTTCTGGCCATGGAGTTGATTATACTTAGTTATACTAAATGAGGTGGTATACAGGGCAAAGCCTCTGCACTGGGGATCTGGGGGCCTTTCAGAGGTATGATAGGATGCAAAGGTTAGAGCTAAGGATAGGAACAGTTATAAAAACATACAGAATGGATGCTAATCTAAATGTTAACATCACTACAAGCATTTATAGGAATTATGAATAATTTAGAGGATGTTTAGGAGAGAGTGTTTTCCTTAGCCTACATCACAGCAACACCTACATTTAGAATTGTCTTTAAGATGGCTCTGAAGAGCAATTCTAAGAGAAGGGGAGGGGTCGATGTCTCCTGATCTCTCAGCAAAGACAGTCCCGTAACAGGGGTCAAGGTTAATGATTACACTTTCAGAAGTGCTAGAATGAATGGATAACTTTGTAAAGTGAAAGAACCCTGCTGGACTGTTCTAACAGAATAAAAATGTGTTGCAATTATCTTTTGGGGTACAGGGGGACCTAAATGGAGCTGAATGAACATAATAACATGCTGTGGCTGTGATTGTCTAAAGTATGTACATCTCTGGGTATAAAAGCATTCTCTTTCAAAATTAGAAAATGTCCATTGTCCCTGAGAATCAGAGAACTTGTACTTGATTATATAAAGCTAGGGGACAGGAAGCAATGTCCCCTGCATGATACGGTGTAAGGAAGTTTTACTTTGTGCAAAAATAGAGTTTGAATTCTAGTTCAAATTCATTTTTAAGCTTAATCAGAATCTTATCATTTTTAACTATATCAAAGAACCCTTGGATATTGTTTGTGCAATGAAGAATGCAGGTCTTTCCATAAGAAGGGCTAATCCATAGGATACGTGTACAGATTGATGCTTTCTACTAATGGCTAAGTTCAGAAATCTATACATTCTATAAAAAAAATTGAGATATTTTGTGGATTGCAAAGAGCAGTGATAGAAACAGTGTTTTTTAAGTTTAGGGATCTATACATTTTAGCTACTGCTTTGCAGGATTCTGGGGAAGGTTTAGTTAGTTTATTTATAAGCTTATGATGCCTCATGTCTCTATTAACCATCAACTGTGGATGCTGAAGAAAAGAATGGGAAAGCTTGAGAGAGATTCCTAAGTATAACGCATTCAATGTTATTAGCCCAAGGATCTATGATTTAAATGGGATTGACACGTAAGAGTTATGGAGAAGTGCCTAAAATGTTGCTTTTGTTTTAGGGGGATCTGAAGTAGTTTGTTACTGCACCAGTGGACATGGTTATTTTGTTACTTATTAGCATGCTTTAATAACACATGATCATCAACATATAGTATCATTTTGAGGTGAGACAGACCGAGCGGTATGTTGTTAATAGGAAAAAGAGACTGGGCAAGAATAGAGCCTTTGGGTAATTCTGATGTTAATATGGAAAGGAAGATACTGAGCCTACCAGAAAAAAAACATAGACTAGTTTATGAGACAGATAATTTTAGTTTAAGGGGCTGATTTGCAAAATGTAACTTCTTGAAGCTATGAAGAAATAGACAAAACACCCTGACCAGACTCTTTTCTAGCCAATAAACAAGGAAGAAAATATGAGACCTTCATTTATATTAAGAAATATAGAGTCAGTGGTTCTAAGAAAGGAGTAGTAGTAATAATAATATTAAAACCTGGTCTTATGGTCATGTTATACAATGTTAACAAGATTATTACTTAGAATAAAGGCAAACGTTGGCATACACAGTTATTTTTTTATGATCTTTAGTAAATGTGTTTAGGTTAGCAGTGGACTAAAAATGCCGAAGCTTGACAAGCTGCCTTTCTAGTTCTGCTAGGGAACATAGTCATGAATGGTGCTACCAGAATTACTGAAACTTATTGTGAGGAGAACTGTAACAAACCTTGAAAATGTCATTATTTTTCAAAAGGAAAATGCACAAAAAACAACCTAGTAAAATAACTGTTAAAAAACTAAAAGTAAAATGACTACATTGTATTTGTCTTTTCAGTAAAATGCAAAATGTAAAATAAAATATGTAAAATGGTATATAGCAGCATTTGCCACTATAAAATGTATTTCAGTTTGAGAAGGAATCTAAACCTTGCCTCCTGACCATGCGCACTATTGTTTGGAAGTTACTCTACTGCATTTCATGATAATGATGCCTTATTTGGAAAGTACCTTGGGACTTTTCTACCTCCCCCCATGAAGTATGCAATTAGTTGAGGGACTAAGTGTTAATTCAAAAAGTAACAAGAGTTACAGAATCTAGGAGACTCACTGGTTTGATTGCTGGAAGATACTCTTGGAGACAGAGCTTGGATTATACTATTTGAAAGAGCTTTGAAGGTTATATTTTGGCTTTAAAAGGCAATTAGAGACAGTGTATCCTTTAGCCAGAAACATATAGTTTTTATCTTAGATGTCTTAGATGTCAGAGACACTTTCCTGAACATTATCTTTTTGAATATTTTATTTTTCACTCCTTGTGCACGTCTTATTTTCCTCACATCTTCTGTCTATACTGCCCTGCTGCCTTTTGTTACTATTCTGTTTATCTTCCCCTTCCCACTTACTTTAACATCACTCCATTACTACTTTTATTCAAAACTCTTCATCTTCTCTGTATCCCCTTTTCTCATTACTAACCTACAAATATTTATCCATTGCTTCATATATTTTTCTTAAATACTGTACTTAATCTATTCTGCCTCTTCTATACCATCCTTTCACCTATCTGTAGCTATAAGCTAATTTGCAGTTAAATTTGTCAGTCCTCAATGTACAGTCCAAACTTGTTTTATCTTATCATATTGATACTGAAACTTAATTCTATTTGCTAACTCTTGTTTTATAGGTTCATAGGTTCATAGGTTGGTACTAGGCTATCGGCGCTAGGGCCTATGCAAGCCTAGCCATAACAATTTCCTGGCTATTTCTTCCCACAATATTTACTTCTCTGGGCCCCTGTCTAGCAGGGCAACTGACATGATCCCCGGGGTGAATTTACTATCTCCCATCCAATCATCAAGGTTCCTTTTGAAGAGGGCCAATGAGGCACTCTGCTTGACATGTATGGGCAGTCTATTCCAGAGTATGGAGAGTCTCTGGCTCAGGAACCTATCCCTCCAGCATGTTTTGTTCATTGTGTTGACAAGGTTTAGATCCCTGGAGTGTGTGGCTCTGAGGGATTGGGATTTCTTTAAGTGGAGCATGTCCAGCAGCTCAGGGTTTGACATGGCCTTATATGTTAAGCAGAGATCGCTTCTGAGTAGATGATATGCCACAGAGTATAGCTGGAGTTTTTTTAGATGGTCAGCATATGGCATCTGCTTTAGGCCTGTGATTCTTTTAGTAAGGTATTTCTGTGGCCTTTCCAGCTGTTGCAGATGTCTTGTGAAGTACATACCAAATGGGGCATTATACTCTATAATGGGTCTAATGAGGGATGAGTATAGTGGGACAATGACCTCCTTTTTTCTGGATGAAAAGCCCTTGGTGATGAGGTGTACCACATAGAAGGATTTCCTGACTGTTGTGGCGATGTGGTTATCGAAAGTGAGACCACTGTCCACCTGTGTCCCTAAGTCTCTCATCACACTTTCGATGTTTAGCATCTTGCCACCTATGTGGTAATTCATGGGTACATGTTTTTTTCCAAGGGGGATAACTATACATTTCTTGGCATTAAGCTTGAGCCCATGGCTCTCACACCAGGCATCTGTTTCTGTAAGGCCTTTTTGTAGAATATCCACATAATTTGAGGATTCAATAATGGCTCCCAGTTAGCAGTCATCTGCAAACTTTGTTAAGCCAGAATTAGAATTTTTAGAATTGGCTATTTAGATTTGATGAATTTATAAGTAGTAAATTATTAAAGAGTAAAATAATTAAATTACCTTTAAAAAAATTTTTTAGTAATGAAATATGGTATATATAGTTATATAATTAATAATATTTTAAAACAATTAAATAGATATATGTGTGTAGAAAGATAGATTCTATTATTATTAATGTTTTCAGTAAAATGTGATGAATTTGATGTAATGTTGATTTAATTGATGAAATTGAATAAATGAATAATTGGATAAGCTGTTTGTGCTAATTGTCTTTTACTGTGTATGCATATGTATAAAAAGTTGTTTAGAGCATACACTTTTTGTGATCCGTGAAGGCGAAAGGCCGAGGTACCAGATCTAGTGCAATAAAAGGAAAAAGGAATTCTGGTAATGTGCTTGGACTTGTGTTTTCTTCATTTTATTTGTGGCTTGAATAGGTGTTTGGAACCAAATTTGTTAGCCAGAGTCCCTTAGTGATGGCCTGTACTTCAGAGAAGTAGATGGCAAACAAGAGTGGTCCCAGGACTGAACCCTGAGGTACTCCACTTGTCACTTGTCTGGAGCTGGATTTGGAGTCGGCTACTTTTACAGTCTGGGTTCTGTCAGTAAGCCAGTTGGCAACCCATTGAGTGACATAGGGATTTATACCCAGCTTAGTAAGTTTATCTATGATTCCAGAGTGGGGTATGGTGTTGAAGGCCTTGGCGAGGTCCAGATAGGCTGTGTGGACCACCTTACCCTCATCCACAGCTCTGGAGACTGATTCAAAGAAGTCAATCAGATTTAGGAGACAAGATCAGCCCTTCACAAACCCAAACTGGGTGGGGTCCAGTGTTTGAAGGTTGCCAATGTCTTTGTTTATAAGTTCCATGATAATGTGTTCCATGCCCATGCAGATCAGGCTTGTCAGACTGATGGGACGGTAGTTCCCAGGATCCAAGGCAGATCCTCCCTTGTGGAGTGGGATAACTGTAGCTGTGTGCCACTCAGCTGGCACAAAGCCTGAGGTGAGGCTATGATTAAACATGACACTTAGGTGAGGTGCCAGTTCATTTTGTAGTTCATGTAGTACACAGCCTGGGATGTCATCTGGTCCCATGGATGCTGTATTCTTAGCTTTGGAGAGTACGGATGTCTACCTGTGTGGCTGTGATTATCAGAATTTGGCAATCTTTTGGTATTGAGATGGGCCCTTTAGGGGGTGAAAGGGGGGTGAAGTTGGCACTAAATCGATCTGCCAGGATATTGGCAATATCCTTGGGATCAGTATATTTAATGCCATTCTGTTGTAGCTCAGAGCAGATTTGCACATTGCCATTATAATAATATTACTCAGTTAATTGATGCTGAAATTTAATTGTAATTGCTAGCTTCTATTCACTGTGTAGTTATCTAATTTTTTATATATTTGGAACTTTTCTCCCCCAGCCTCCATTGAAAATAGGTTTCTGCCCAGTTGGAATTTTCCTGGTCAACAAATGTCAAATCAATAAATATTTGCTCCCTGCAGCTGATCAACAGATGCCACCATCTCCTCTCCTTACTCACAGGATCCACTACTCCCACATCAGCATAGCCCTGGCTTTATCTGTCCATGTCCAGGGCAAGTCAGGAAATCAAGATGCTGGTGCAGTGTCATAGTGCAACCAGAGAGTGTACCAAACTCATACTACTCAATGGCAGCCTTGTGAGAGTTGCAATTGCTGCCATCAGGAGGTATACGTGTGCTTCTGCCCATGCACAGCCTCCCAGTCAAGTGAGATACTGCTTGCAGCACAGAGCTTGCCAGGTGCCTTGGCTGCCTGTGCAAGAACAATTTTGGTTGCATATTTAACTCTCAGTTATAATGCATTTTGATGACCCTCCACTGGACCAGTAGTCAAGGAACCTCAGTCCTGACCACTGGCAACAGTGGGGGATGTTCACTGAGAGGATGAAAAGTACACACACAGTATTTCCAGATGCAGGTCTTTGCATCAAGTGCAATTTCCCTTTAGAGCACACATAGACCACAGTCAGTCCCGGGCTGGTTCCTCTACCTTTCTCCAGATCCCCATTAAGACTCCCCACTGGCACAGCTATAGAACTGAGTCCTTAGCCAGGGTTCCAAGCCAAGTCCTCCAACACTCTCTCTGTACAACCAGTGCTTTGTGGCCCTGCCCTAAAAGCTGACACACACACACACACACGCACACACACACACACACACACACACACACACACACACACACACACACACACACACACACACACACACACACACACCTAGGAAAGGGTGGCACAGGTTTACTAGCTATGCTCCCTTTTGCCCAGACTATAAAGTAGTTTTTCACTGCCACCATAACCCTTCTGCCAACTACCTTAAGGGCCTTAACAAAGAGTGTCCAATCTTACTGTCGAATATTAATATTAATACAAATGGTAGTTTGACCAACAACAAGGGTGTTAGAAGAGGCCCACACAGTGTCACCAAATAAGTATGCAAGTACTGTCAAAACTGAAATATCTCTACACAAATCAGTCATAATGAAAGGTTTAAATATATTTAAAAATAAGTAAAAGAACAAGACAATACTAAATATATATTCACAGTGACATCAGAGTTTAAAACAACAGGAAATATTTGAAATAACATTGCAGTACAGGCTCACACAATAAAGAAAAACATCTAAACTAAGCATTACTATATTTCTGACTGAGAGAATTATACTATTCCCTTTGAACTTACTTCATTAGAGCAAGGCAGACAAGGTGAATGTTTTTTGTCAGGTCTAAGACAGAATTCAGAATGCTCTGTCTCACTAATAGACTTCTCAAATTGATATCTAAAATATTACTGCTGGAATAGCTTGCAAAATGACATTTCTGGTCATTTGACTTCTATTTCCCATTCCAAAACCCCCATTGCTCAAAGCTGGCAGCATTTAGCATCTACCTGTAAAAATATATAGACAAGAACTTTTGCTCAGATCTTTGGCAGATGCTGGAAGTCATAAAACAATTGCATTAATTTATACTTCAAAAGTAGCAATTAGCTCAATCTAAGGACAACACAGAAAGCTTCCTAGTACAGACCTTGTGTCTCTAGCTGCATTGAAAACTTGAGAGATAGCCTCTTTATTGCATAGCCTATAAAGTAATTTAATTTCAGATATTTTGCTAAAGTTTGGTGGACTGAGGTTAACCCTCCAGTTTCCTCTTTTAAGCATATACATTTAAACAGTTACAATAGTGCATGTAAATTTCTGTTTTCTTCCAGTAGGGCACACTGTGGTTACATTTTAAAGACAGCACTTTGCAAATACCTTTTTCAACATACACGTCTGCACAAGCAGTTTGATATGCACATGACATGCAGTTCTAATACAATTGTAACACAAGCATCCTGTATAAATCATTTTGATATTTACTAATGACAGATAATTATTTACAAAAATTCAGTCACCTTTGCTGGCAGAATCTGCTATTGTCACACTTCTTCCCCCTTTGAAGACTCAAGCTAGTTTTTCAAGTGAGCCTTGAGAAACATTGCTTGAGAAGGATAAGCCTATATGGGAATACATTACTTAATACCCTGTCTTAAGATTCCAGCTGCCTTTGCTTTTTTGACCCCATTACAGTGTTGCAATGTCATATCACATGCCCGCAACCCTAGACTCCACCACAGTAACTTGGGATTTTGCTGGCTGGCTCCCTGTAGCCATAGATCCCCCTCAAACTCCAGGGCCTCTCTATTATCATAAGGTTTCATCATATTAACATGGTACAATTTGTGAGTGTGGAAGAGAGGTGAAGAAGAGAGTACAAGCAGGATGGAGTGGGTGGAGAAGAGTGTCAGGAGTGATTTGTGACAGACGAGTACCAGTAAGAGTGAAAGGGAAGATCTACAAGAGGGTAGTGAAAGCAGCTATGTTATACGGGTTGGAGACAGTGGTATTGACAAAAAGGCAGGAGTCAGAGCTTGACGTGGCAGAGTTGAAGATGTTAAGATTTGCACTGGGTGTGACAAGGATGGACAGGATTAGGAATAAGTATATTAGAGGGTCAGCCCAGGTTGGAAGGTTTGGAGACAAAGCAAGAGAGATGAGATTGCGTTGGTTTGGACATGTGCTGAGGAGGGATGATGGGTATATTGGGAAAAAGATGCTAAGGATGGAGCTGCCAGGTAAGAGGAATAGAAGGCCTAAGATAAGGTTTATGGACATGGTGAGAGAGGACATGCAGGCGGTTGGTGTGACAGAGCAAGATGCAGAGGATAGGAAAAATGGAAAGAGATGATCCGCTGTGGCGACCCCTAACGGGAAAAGCCGACAGAGAATGATGATGCATATCAGACAATTTAGAAACAGCAGTTACATCTTTACCATGGAGTAAGGGGGTCAGGAACCGTACCTATAGCCCTTTGTCAACATTATACTGTTTACAAATCCTTTAAAACATATGAATAAAACTATCAAAAGATCACCCTCTGTAAATTGTGGAATGAATTTACTGACATTTATTGCTTCTGGGGTTTGATTATTCCCTTCCCCATTACCCACATGACCCTGGTGAAGAGTCAGCATCTCCTTTTTATTTGTCTCTGCCTGTCATTTTCTTCACTGCCAAATGCCTCAGTCTCTCATTTTCTTCAGCCTCGAAAGGCTGCAGTCTCTCTCCTGATTCTAGCATTTCATCTCCAGTTTAAGTCACTTTAACTCCAGACAGATTTTTAAGTCCTCTGAAGAAAAAAAATGAACCACGTAGACCAAAGACTATTACCTCCTTGGACTGGAACCCAAGTTCATTTATTTAGCAGCAGATATTCTCAAAAGCAGATAGCAGCAGGCAAATTTCATCAATAACACACACTGGATAGCAGCATTTATTCTCCATGAATAAAAGAACAGCAGAAAGTGTGAAATAGCAAAACAGTCTGTCTTGTAAAAACAACACACAGCAGCAAAATATACTCTTAGCACTTCGGCTTCAACAGCCTTTACAGAGTAATGAATGCTTGAAAAAACTCATCTTATATACAAAAATACTAACATCAATCAATCAATTAATTACACCCATATTAAAAAAATTAATCAATTAAGTAAAAACTTTATGGTTCAACTATACAATTTCATATAAAACATCTCCAGTGGCACTCTTTGTTCAATCCTACTGGTTGTAATGTCTTGTAATGTCTTTCGGCTTTTCTCGGTTACGGGTCACCACAGTGGAACTCATATTTTAATATAAAAATTGATTCTTTTTTTCTGAGTAAATATTTTTTTCTTTCTTCAGTCAGAAAACTAAAATGTATTTGTTCCAAGACACAAACCTGCAAATTACTAACATCTCCACTATGTTTCTTATTAAAATGCACCACTACAGGGCTTATTATTGTATTATTTCTAACATCTCTAACATGCTCTTTTACTCTTTCACCCAAACTTCTCTTAGTTTCTCCAATATAAAAACTGTTGCAAGAACATTTAATAGCATACACTACACTTTCACTTTTGCATGTTTAATTCTCTTTTATGTGAAATAATTTTCCATTGATTTTATCAATTGTGCCTACTATATGCTGACATACTGTACACTTACCACAGGGTACAGTGCCAATCTTTGATGTTATGCATATTACTGTTTCTAAAGGTCTTTTATAAATACTATGTACCAAGAAGTCCTTTAAACTTCTCCCCCTTTGGTAAGAAAATTTAAGCTTAATTTCTGCAAGTGAAGGAACTTCTCTTTTAATGATATTCCACAAATCATCTAACAATCCTTGCAACTTTTTTGAAAATAATGTATATTTGGAAACAAAAATAATATTTTGTTCCAAATCCCATTCCTTTTCCTTAGCTGCAAAATGATTACTTTGACTATTACTTTTAAAGCTCCTATTATGTTCAAATATTTTCATATAACTGTCCATAACAATTTTTTCTTCATATCCTCTGCTTATAAACATATCTATTACCTTTTCAGCTTCTCCTTTGGAAAAATGCATATTACTGCATAATCTCTTAATCCTTAGAATTTCTCCATATGGAATAACTCTTAAAGTGTGTAAGGGATGGCAACTTGAAGTGTGTAACATATGACTGGGATGTTCAAATTTTCTATAAATCTATGTGTTTATTGTACCATTCGATAAACCTTCCAAAGTCAAATCTAAATAATTCACCTCTGTGCCCTCTTGTAGCCCATCTTATTTAATATGGAACATGTTGTCATTTAAATAACAATAAATGAATTTACTTAATTTCTGCCCCCTTTACAAAAAAATATCAGGTCATCTATAAATCTAAAGTAACCCTTTACAAAGCTTCTATAGAATTTACTCTGATATATATGATTATATTCCACTAAACCCATGAACAAATTTGCATACAAGGGGCCAAAAGAAGCCCCCATAGCTGTTCCTTGTAACTGTTTATATAAAGTGCCATCAAATTCAAAGATGTTATTTGTTAAGCAAAAATATATTAACTCTTTTATATAATGTGCTTTAGGGCGATCTCCCATGAAATAACTCAAAGCCTCCATACCAAATGTATGTTGTATGCTAGTATACAAACTAGCTACTTCCAATACTAAGAAATACATTTCTGATTCCCAGTGTATGACTTCCAGCTTTTTTAACAAATCAAATGAATCCTTAATATATGAAAGTAATTTAAGTACTTCTTTTAATAAACATTCATATAAAAAACACCCTAAATTATGTGTAAAATAGCCACTAGTTGAAACTATAGGTCATCCTGGGGGTGTGGCATATTTTTTGTATTTTCGGAACACAATAAATTCTAGCCATAGTACTGTCTTTACTAGAGAATTTATCTGCCATATCCGATTTAGAAAAATAATTTAAACGGACCCCTTTATTCACTAATTGTCCATATTCTCTTGTGGCTTGCAAATAAATCTCTTCATTCACTTTACTCTTTCCTCTGAAGAAAAGTTGAACTGTCCATTTTCTGAGAGCTGTACATCCCCATGGCCAGGCTGGTTGTCATCCTGGTTGTTAGTCTGTGCTGCAGCTGTGGTTAAGGCTGCAATCATTTCCACTTTAGTCAGGTTGGCATGCACCAGTTCTTTGGCTTGGCACATCTCAGCCAACTGGCTCCTTGTCAGCTTGCCATAATCTTCTCTGATATCCTCGCTTGCTATCCCTGACTAACTAAGCTAACAAAAAATAAATAAAACTATTGTGATATGAAACTCTGAATGTCTACTGTCTGGATGCTTGAGAGTACAAACTCATTCTTTAGTTTCCACTGCTTACAGGCTACAGGAGTTCAATATCCACACCACTGAATCCCAGTATGTGATGTGGTGATCCCACCACTGCCACCACATGTGATGACCCTCCACCGGGCCAGTAATCAAGGAGCCTCAATCCTCACCACTGGCAACAGTGGGGGGGGGTCATTCACTGAGAGGATGACAAGTACACACACAATATTTCAAGATGCAGCTCTCTGCATCAAGTGCCATTTCCCTTAAGAGCACAGAGAGACCACAGTCAGTCTGGGGCTGGTTCCTCTACCTTTCTCCAGATCCCCAATAAGAATCCCCACTGGCACAGCTATACAGTTGAGTCCTTAGCCAGGGTTCCAAGCCAAGTACTCCAACACTCTCTTTGTCCAAGCAGAGCTTCGTGTCCCTGCCCATGTAGCTAACAAACACACACACACACACACACACACACACACACACACACACACACACACACACACACACACACACACACACACGCGCACACACACACGCACACACGCGTGCACACACACACACACACACACACACACACACACACACACACACAAAAATACACTCTTTGAGATTTTTGATTTGCGCACATACACACACACGTGCACGCACACACACACACACACACACACACACACACACACACACACACACACACACACACACACACACACATACACACACACACACACACACACCCCTGGGAAAGGCTGGCACAGGTTTCTAACCATGCCCCCTTTTGCCCAGACTATAAGGTAGTTTTGACTGCCACCAGAACCCCTCTGCCAGGTACCTTAAGGCCCTTAACAAAGGGTGTCCATTCTTACTGTGTAATATTAATATTAATAAAAATGGTAGTTTGACCAAAAACAATGGTATTAGGGGTGGCTCATACAGTGTCACCAAATAAATATACAAGTACGCTCAAAGCTTAAATATCTCTACACAGATCAGCCACAATGAAAGGCTTAAAATATTCAATAATAAATAATAAAAGAACAAGATAATTCTAAATGTATATTCACTGTGACATCAGAGTTTAAAACCACAGGAAATATTTAAAATAACATTGCAGTACAGCCTCACACAAATAAAGAAAAACATTTAAACTAAGCTTTACTATATTCCTGACTATATCTAAGAGAATTGTACTGTTCCCTAGAAACTTACTTCATTAGGGCAAGGCAGATGTGGTTAATGTTTTTTTCTTGTTGTTGTTGTCAGGTCTAAGACAGAATTCAGAATGCTCTGTCTCACTAATAGACTTCTCAAATTAATATCTAAAATATTACTGTTGGGATAGCTTGCAGAATGACATAATTTATTGTCATCTGACTTCTAGTTCCCAGGCTAAAATTCACATTTCTAGAAGCTGGCAGCACTTAGCATCTACCTGTAAAAATATACAAGCAAGAACTTTTGCTCAGATCTTTTGCAGATGCTGGAAGTTATAAAACAATTGCATTCCATCATGCTTCAAAAGTAGTAATTAGTTCACTCCAAGGACAACACAGAAAGCTTCCTAGTACAGACCTTGTGTCTCTAGCTGCATTGAAAACTTGAGAGATAGCCTCTTTATTGCATAGCCTATAAATTAATTTATTTTCAGATATTTTTCTAAAGTTTTGTGGACTGAGGTTAACTCTCCAGTTTCCTGTGTTAAGCATATACATTTAAACAGTTACAATAATGCATGTACATTTATGGTCGCCTTCAGTAGGGCACACTGTGGTTACATTTCAAACATAGCACTTTGCAAATACCTTTCAATACACACACATCTGTACATGTACTTTGATATACACATGGCATACAGTTCTAATACATTCGTGGCACAACCATCTTGTATAAATCATTTCAATATTCACCAATGACAAATAATTATTTACAAAATTCCAGATAGCAGTGCTGGGAGTGTCTCCTTTTGTCACATGCATTATTTGTTTATTCTATGTAGATAATTTAATTATTTAATTTTGAATGTTTGTATCTGATGTTTTATGTATTGGTTTGAGGATTTATACATTTAATTTGTGCCTTTACTGTGTAGGGCTTACCTACATGTTTTTGCTTCATGGGTGGTTGAGAAGATGAAGTGTGAGAATTTAATATTGGAGTGAGTTTTGCCACAGTGTATTGTATTGCATGAGCTGGCAGTTCACTTCTGAGGATTTTTACCCTTTTCTTCACTGTGGTGCAGCTTTGGAGTTGGTATATATAATTTTTGAGGGTGACATACCTCTCAACCTCTTAGAGCTAGAAATCTGGACAAAGCCATAAATAGCGAAGGGACAAAGGCCCAAAATATGGATACTTTTTAAATATTGCTATTATAAACTTAAAAAGTTGATAGAATAACAAGTTTTGCATTAGCATTAATTTTCTGAAGGATAGGAGGTTTGAAATTCAAATCTCTCCCATTATTTTCTGAATTTAGTCCTCATGATTTGCCAGTGATTTTCCAGAAAACCACAATTTTTTTGAGAAACAGATGAACAATGTGAGGCAAAATTCTGGGCATTTTGCAAAAATCTGGTCAGTTGAGAGACATGGAGGGTGTGGTTGGGCTTGCCCCCTGTAAAAAATACTTTTTTTGTGTTTATTTTCCTTTTCTGGTTCACTGTTTGGTATATAATTTGCCATGAAGTGAAATAATGGATTGTCATAAATGGGTAGATAAATCACTGTGTGATGTCTATCCTATGAAGAGTGAGCTAATTGCTACTATTTAAATATTCAAAGCTTGGATTATTTTAAGAGTAAATAGAAGGATGTGTTCTTGTTTTGCTAGTTTTGAGCAACTGGTGATAGGAAACAGTAAAGCTTGAGAAGGACGATACTGGTTTGAGAGTGTGTGTGTGTGTGTGTGTGTGTGTGTGTGTGTGTGTGTGTGTGTGTGTGTCTGTGTATGAATGCATGTGTTTGTGTGTGTGTGTGTGTGTGTGTGTGTGTGTGTGTGTGTGTGTGTGTGTGTGTGTCTGTGTAAGTTAATTCTAGTCAGGAAGGTTGCACTGGTAGACAATGGGCTTTGTCTGAGAAGGGTGAAATCCCGGTGAGCCAGTGATTTTGAACTCTGTCTGTAGCAATACAGCGTGAAGCTTATTTGGGTGTGGTGTGTACTGGCTATTATTCAAGGCTGTGGCTAGTATTTACCATATACCTTTACATATGATTGCCTTAGTATAATAACAAGCACCAACAGTGGGAGTCAAATCCCATAAATCTGGTTCCATTGCACTTTGGAATTGATGATAGTCACATGGGAGTAAAAGCTCATTGTCTGTCATACTATTCACTAACAAGTCAGTAGGCATTGGTGTATTCATATGTACATAAAAGGCAGTATTTTTATCAGTATTAAAGAATACCCACAAGGCTATGGCTTGCTTAAACAACTTTTTACTGAATAAGTCCATCCACATAATCATGAGAATAAAGTCACTTGGACAGAATGACCCAGGTAAAATTATTTCTTTTAAACGCAGTTTAACACATTATTACGGCATGGAACAGACAACCCAGGAATGACTGTATATTATTAAAAATCACACGTTTATTTTTACTTAAAAAAAAAAACTTTTTTCTGGTATTATAGCTTGACATGTCAACGGCTTGTACATGGCATTATCAACCAGTTGGACCATCACAATCTTATGGGCAATGTCTGATTTCCAGAGGCAGTAATATTTTGCAATATGAATAGCTACCATAATGGGTCACTTAGCTACTGGGTATACCTCAGATCAGTAGTATTCACATCTCTGCACTGCCAGATCAAAGTGCATGGCAATGGTGTTACTCAATGCAACCACGCATTTTAGATTTATTTCCTTGCTAGTTAGTTTTCACAATATCATATCACCCCTATCATTTAAACAGGAAGTAACAAAAGTGTATTTTCTTTTATGCCCCTGAACTGCTATTTTGCAAATTTAATGCACGTCCAATTATAATAACATATATGATATTGAGTTAAAATAGCAGGAGTATGATAGAAAATGCAAGATAATTCTGGTTTTGAACCTGTTTCCTCAATATATTTACCAGTTTGACAAGCTTTAAAATTTTCCTGATAATTGACAAAAATTGTGAATCTCTTCAAGAACTAAAGACATACTACAAGCCTAGTACTTAACCAATGCAGAATAATCATTAGAAGAGCATTGGTCTCAGGTTCACTGATCACAGTCAGTTCACCCGACAAAAGTTGATGCAAGCCCAAATTGTCATATAGGACATTATCTTGTTTTTATTTACAAATTTTCAGACAGTCTGAACATGTTTACAGCACCTACCCCCCAAATCGTCATGATCATGGTAAAATTTGCAAACAGCATTCACTTTAGAAAAAAAATGTCTAGCTTCACTACAGCATGATAACTGTTTTGGTATACCCCGAAATGGGTATATTTTATTTTAGAAAATGAAGCTGAAAATAAGTAATCTTCCAGAACTTTTCCCAGTTTAAATGAAAGGATTTATTTTTAACACATGAAATGCAGAGAAATATACATTTCCCTCTTCCTATACCAAATTAGTACAGATTAAAAGAAAAACCTTGGTTAGTGAAGGAAACTTAGATAATGAACTACAAGATGTAGCAGACGATGCTTTTCTTACAAAATACAGAACAGCATAATGGTTGTCTTAGGTACAACATTATACATTAAATTGAATAATATACACAAACACGCAGACATACATGCACACACACACACACACACACACACACACACACACACACACACACACACACACATAACTCATTTCACCTAAACTCAATTCACCTAAACCAAATCACCTAAAGTTCATTTAACCTAAAACTCATTTCTCTGACAAGTAGTACAATAAGACAAATCAAAGGTATATGTACTTTTCTCCACTGCAGTGTGATCCTGGTGTTAGTATATATAGTTGGGGGTGTGGGGGGTGCAGCCCCCCACATTGGGGTGTGGTGAGCATAGCCCCCCACTTATTTTGGTTTTATGTTGTCTGGTTTTGTTTTACATTATTTGGTAAAAGCCAAGTAGGTGGGGGGGCACACCCCCTTACTATATATACTAACACCAGGATCGTACTGCAGTGGGGAAAAGGACATACACCTTTGATTTGCCTTATTATACTACTTGTCAGTGAAATGAGTTTTAGGTGAAATGAGTTTTAGGTGAACTGAACTTTAGGTAATACGGTCTTGGTGAAATGGGTTTTAGGTGAAGTGATACATACCCATATATATATATATATATATATATATATATATATATATATATATATATATATATTGATATATATATATATATATATATATATATATATATATATGGTTCTACCTCAGTTCGACGACACGCCGGAACATCGACACGGAAATCGCGAGCCCCAGAAGATCGATAGTTCAGAAGACCGACGTGACAGGCCCCAGAAGACCGATAGTGCAGAAGACCGACCCGACGGATGAAAGCACCGACGCCGAGGATGCCGACATGGGAAAAGGCTGTGTAAGTATGCGGTAGTGACGGACGTTAGGGTGCGAGTAAGGTAAGTGTGGATATTAACGGTCTGTGGGGATAGGGGTGGGTTAAGTGAGTTAGGGTTAGGGAGCGGGTCAGGTAAGTGTGCAGTAGTGATTGTGTTTGGGTTAGGGGCGGGATAAGTGAGTTAGGGTTAGGGAGCGGGTCAGGTAAGTGTGCGGTAGTGATTGTGTTTGGGTTAGGGGTGGGATAAGGGAGTTAGGGTTAGGGAGCGGGTCAGGTAAGTGTGCAGTAGTGATTGTGTTTGGGTTAGGGGCGGGATAAGTGAGTTAGAGTTAGGGAGCGGGTCAGGTAAGTGTGCGGTAGTGACGGACCTTAGGGTTAGGGTTTGGGTTAGGGTTGTAGGTAGTTGTGTATGTGAGGTTTAGTGTGGGTTTGTAGGGACTTTGGTGTGCTTGTGTTGTGTATGTGGTTTTTGGATGGGGAATGTGTTTTGTTTGTTGATTGTTGTGATTGTGGTGTGTGCAGTGTATGAGGTGTCGTGTTTGTGTACCGTCGGTTATTTCGTTGTCGGGCATGTGGGGTTTCGTGTTTTTGTACTGTCGGTCATGTGGTTTCGGTGATTGTGTTGTCGGTGTTGTGGGGTTTCGTTTATGTCAGGTAGAACCATATATATATATATATATATATATATATATATATATATATACTTTTGTTGACTAGTTTGGACTCATTAGGCTAATGGTTTCTTTTTGGGGGACACCTGAGCCAGTATTTATACTACTGGCAGTAATTTACCCAGAGCATTGGGGAACTTCCCCCTACTCTTTTGTGAAGGGGACCACTTTTTTCTGTGTGGTACTTCCAGTTTCCATTCCAGGTGCAGTGGCAGCTCAGAGAAACCAAGAAGAATATGGAGGATGAGGAGAATAAAGTGATGTGCAGCAAAAGGAGTGGTGATTCCTTTAACTATGGAGATATTATGGCAGTGGCAGTATCAGAGGAAAGGGTCGAGAAAGAGCAGGCAGGCGTGCCTGCTAATGATCGTGCAGAGAAAGCGGCCAAAATTTCTCGAAAGGGGAATGGAGCGGTAATGGATTCAGAAGAGATCTTTCAGGAAAATGTATTCAGAGATGATGTGGCAGTACAAGAATGTGTTGTTTTAACTCTCTAGTTGGGAGGGTTGTGGGATGATGTATTATTAGACTTAATAAATGAAAGTGAGCCAGACAGTGGAAAAGACACATCTTATGGAGAAGATACAAGAGGAAGAAATGGTCATGAAAAGTAAATCCTATGCAGATATGGTGACATTGGAAGCCAAAAAAAGGAAGGAAGAAGTCATGGGTGTTAAAAAAAGAGAACTTTTGCACTACATATTAAAAAAGAAGACTCTGAATAGAACAGCTATAAGGTATAGGATGAAGTAATTTCAACACTGGGGATTAAAGCAAGCAAGGTAAGCTTTTATACATCATAAAAAGAGACTTTTGTGACATTATATTTGAGACTGGTAAATTAAGGGGGAAAACTCTGGAGGAATATGGAAAAATAAAAATAATGTTCCATGGAGTTTATATGCATATAAAGCATTGTAAAGACAGATGAAGAAAAAAAAATGTACAGTTTAGGATGGAAGTTGATAAAAGAACTTTGAGGGGATAGTTATTGAAGTTATGTAAAAATGTATTAGATGTGTCAAAAGTATATGACAATAGGTTTATGGACTGTGGTGTGAAACTATAACGTAATTTTGACAATTGAAATTGAGAGTATTGTACATTTAATGAGTGTTATAACTACTGATGGAAATAGGAACATGGTAAAATATTGGGGTTGACCTAAAATATATTTTTTGTTGGTAAAAACGATCATTTATTTGATAATTGTGATAAGATGTTTTTCATGTTGGAAAATTGAACATGATACAAAGGATTGTGAAATGAGATGTTATAAATGTAATAAAAGGGTCATTGGGGGATGTGAAGAATAAAGGGGAAGTGAGAGACAGATGTTTTGGAAGTATCAACAGAGAAGGATCAAAAGGATTTGGCTCAGGAAAAAGACTTAGAAGTAAGGGGGATACAAATAGAGACTATGAATAATGAATTAGTAATACAAAAAGTGAGTGTGCAGGAAGAGGGTAATGCAAAAAAAATGGAATATGATTCAGATTTGAGTGGTAGTGATGATATTAAATGGAATATAGTAAAGGAAAAAAGAAATTCAATTGGTATAAAAGTACTGGAGAGAAAAAGGAAAATTACAGGATTTAAAAAAGAAAAAAAGAAAGGGAAAGTTTGAAAAAATTATTTAAGGTACAAGCATGCGTAAAGTTCTAGCATTAAATGTGAATAGTTTAAAAAAAACAGAGAGAAGAATAGGAACTTTGGAGTGGTGTAAAAAGCAGGATACTGATGTTATTATTTTAGAAGATATTAGATTTTGGTCTTGAATAAAAAGTTATCAGACTAAAGTGTGGTGCGGAAATAATGTGATTTGGAATTTTGGAAGGAAGACCTGTTCAGGAATACTTATACAAAGATACGATTAAAGTGTTAGATACTACATTTGTTATAACTGGGAGAGTTACTGTTATTCATGTAAGATGGATGGACCTTGTTATTAGAATTGCTGTAATATATGCATAGTTAACAAAAAGTAGAGAGAAGAGATATTTAAAAATATAATTTAATATGTGACAGTTAATATGGAGATTATAGTTGCAGGGGATTTTAATTGTAATTTAAGACAACAGAGAAATAATGCATATGATGTTAGTTTGGCAAAATATGGACAGTTAAATATTTGGAATTCAGAGACTTAGGCATAAAGAAAAGGAGATATAACAACTGAAATAGATTTATTTTTTAGTGTCAGAAAGTTTAGTGTGTTACTGACAGGATTTTCAGATCATAGGGCAGTTTGGATTAACACAAAAGGAAATATGTTTAGCTCAAAAGTTCCTTGATTTTGTGAATTTAAATGTCCTGGAGCAAATTGTCCATACCCCGACAAGAGGAACAAACATCCTAGATCTGGTCCTCGCCAACATGTCAAACAGGTGTACTTCTGCAACTGTTGGACCCTCATTAGTTAAAACTGACCACAAATCAGTCACCTTCAAACTGACACTAACACCAGAACTCACAAAGAATGAAATCAGACTAAGAAACTTCACCAATGCAAACTATACATTCCTAGGTGAAGGCACAAATGCATTCCAAGCCCCACCCCAAGCTGAAAGTGATAACTACAAAGCTTACACTAAAGCCCTGTACAATCATTTGCATAAGTGTATGAACTCAGCTTTAACAGATGGAATCAAAGACAGAGCCCCAAGTAAAATCAAGCTGCCATGGTGGACTTCCAGCATCAACAAACTCTACAATGAATGCAAAAAGTTGCTGTCCAAGAAAACAAAGACAAGGACCCAACAATGGAAAAGCACTCTCCTCAGCCTTAACAGGCAAATTTGACAACTTGTCAAATCTTCCAAGAGCTCCTTTGAGAGGAAGTACTGCCAAGGATAACCATAAGGTCTTTTGCAGCTATGTACATAAGCTAAAGGGTATGACCCAAGTATGTGCAGAGCTGGTGGCCAATGGTATCACACACACTGACCCTGCAGAGATAGCGAACCTGCTAGCGGATATGTTTGGTGAAAATTTCACTCCCTTATTCCCTCCTAACTTACAGCAAACTCTCCCCCAGCCCCCCCACCCCCACCTTACATATCTGAAGAGCAGGTCCTCAAAGCCCTGCTAAAGGCAAAGAACACGGCTTCTATGGGACAAGATGACATCCCATGCTGTCTTCTAAACAGACTAAAACATAAACTAGCATCACTGCTACAGACTCTTTTCAATCAGAACCTAACCACAGGCTTTATTCCTGCTGAATGGAGAACAGCTACAGTTATTCCCCTCCACAAAGGTGGCCTAGCAACAGACCTGGGAAATTACAGACCCATAAGCCTGACCAGCCTCATCTGTAAAGCCATGGAATGTATCACTCATCTTGGTTTACAACTGAAGATGAACAGGTGAGGTAGTTTGTTTATATGCTTTATTACACAGAAACACATCAGGATGGATAGCAACAGTCAAAACATAAACAAACTGATTAACTGACTGACTACACAGACATGCATGCTTACATCACAACAGATTACTACAAAATGAAAGTTAGGTTTGTATGTGCTCAGTATTTATACATAGGTGCAATCCCATGGAAAGCTTCTTAAAGGTATACATACGTGTCTATATTGTGACATTGACAGCTTAAGTTGTCGAATCCTAAAACATTGACACCTAAGCGTCAAAAGTTTACAATAGCGAATGGCCACATAATCAAATTCTTTCCTCGGGAAAGAATTTGCATGCCATCCATAAACAAAATAAACAAACACACCTAAACATAGTGGGGGCTTTGGCCCCCACATCCCCCAACTAATTATACCATCTCTGAGATCGCTCTACATTGGGGAAAGGGCAAATCCGCGATAATGGCCATGCAAATTCTTTCCCGAGGAAAGAATTTGATTATGTGGCTATTCACTATTGTAAGCTTTCGATGCTTAGGTGTCGATGTTTAAGCATTCAGCAATCTAAGCTGTCGATAATAGAATAGGAACCCATGCATACATATTGATCTACATCCTGCCTCTTTAACGAATTGTCCACAATAAAATGACTTCTGAAAAAAACATGCAATTACATAGACATTAAGTAGTAAACACAACATTCATGTCCAAGTTGCCGTGTATCTGGAACATGGTCTGGAAATGTGAATTGATCTAGTGATATAGCAATCAGAACTGGGTTTAACAACAGGGACAGTCATTGGTGAACAATCTGTTTCAGGTAATTCAATAATCTTCTCAGGAACAGGGATATTTACTGGAATGTCCTCTGGAACCAGAACGCTGGATAACTCACTCTGAGATTTAGAGTTTTTCTCGCAGGTATGATACTGCAATACAGGCTTGGACACCAGGAACAAATGTTTCCATTTCCACTTAAATTCTCCTCCTTGTGATTCCACAATATATGATCTCGGCTCTAGACATACACTTTTCATGACTCCAATCTGATCAAAAACTTTGGACTCCTTTATCCTCACTATCTCCCCTTCTTGTAATAGATTGAGCGGTTTGCTGGTCTTATCATAATAGGACATCTGGGTTAAGTGCTTCTTCAGCAGATGGGCTTTCACTGATCCATTGTTCTTGACACATAGAACAAAAAGATTACTGCTGACTGGTAGTGTGGTTCTGGTTTGTCTTGACAGAAGTCTCTGTGCAGTTGAACCAAGGTGTTTATTAAGAGGGATATTTCTGAGATTCAAGAGATTCAGAAAAACATCACTATTGTCTCAGTTTGACTTCGTTAGTAATTGTTTTGCACTTTGAGCTGCAAGTTCTGCTAAACTGTTTGACTGTGGGTACTCCGGGTTACTTGTAACATGAGTAAAGTTCCACTCTTCAGCAAGTCTTTTGAACTGCTGGCTTGTAAACTGTGTACCATTGTCATAAATAACTTTGTACAGACTACCATGGACTGCAAAATGATGCTTCATCTTAGTAATGATAGTACTGGATGCTAGATTAGGAAACAGGTCAATCTCAAAGCAATTTGAATGAGACTATTAACACCAAGTAATGCAGACCATTCCATTTGAAAATGTCTGTAGCTACTGTCGACCAAGGTAGTTCAGAAATCTGGTTTAGCTGAAGTGGTTCCTTCTTTTGATGTGGCTTAGTACTATTACATACAGAACAAGATGAAAGTACTCTGTCAATATTCCTTGTCATAGAAGGCCAAAATACTAATCCTCCTGCCCTTCATTTGGTAGAATCAGTTCCTGGGTGGCCACGATGTAAAGTAGTAATAAACTCTTGTTGTAAGGATTTTGGAACAATCACTTTTGGACCTTTCAGAATGATACCATTGTGAAACAAAACCTCATGTCTGTAAGGAAATTAAGGTTGCAGATCATGAGGTAAACAAAACTGCTTTGACAGCCTTTCTCGACTGATAAAGTGGTTGAACTTCTGAAGAACTGGATCTGAGTTGTATGACTTCTAAGCTCATCAAGATGTGTGGAAGAAAAATTTCTCACTTCCATGACTTCAAAATCAAGTTTCTCATTTTCATGCTGTTCAGTGATATTTCTGTTTCTGGGTGATCTGGATAATATATCAGCAAGATAAAGTAGTTTGCCTTTTGTGCAGACAAGATTGAAATTATACTTTTGCAATTTCAGCATCATGCATTGCGATCTGGCTGGAGCTATATGCATTGGCTTTCTCAAAATAGTGACTAGAGGTTGGTGATCTGTTTCAGTCTGGATAGATCTACCATAAATATAATCATAGAACTTTGAACATGCAAACACAATTGCCAAAAGCTCTTTCTCTATTTGCACATACTGCATTTCAGTTTGGGTTAGAGTTCTGGACACATTGGATACTGGTCTACTCTCTTGAAGAATGCCTGCACCTAGACCAAACTTAGAAGCATCCCAAGAAAGAGTAACTGGTTTGTGAACATCATAGTATTTGAGAGTTGGTGGACTGGCAATTTTCTGTTTCAGGACATGAAATGCTCTCTGGTGTTGTTCTAACCATGACCATCTTCACATGTCAACTCTCTGAGTGGTGCTAAAAGTTGGCTCAAGTCTGGAATTAACTTGCCTAGATAGTTAACCATAAAGTAAACACAAAGTCTATGAACTGCAAAGGTGAGGCTTCCAAACAGCAGCTTCAGTTTAGTAAAAAAAATTTACTCCAAAATAGCAACCTCAGCTTAATAAGGTGAATACTCAAATTTCTCCAACCACAGAACAAAGATCTGGATTCCACTCGGCTGCAACACAGCTTTATTGGTACACAAGCAGTTTCACAAACAGCTTCTTAACACCTGAAGAAGCTGTTTGTGAAAGCACTTGTGTACCAATAAAACTGTGTTGCAGCCGAGTGGAATCCAGATCTTTGTTCTGTGGTTGGAGAAATTTGAGTATACACCTTATTAAGCTGAGGTTGCTATTTTGGAGTAAATTTTTTTACTAAACTGAAGCTGCTGTTCTGAAGCCTCACCTTTGCATTTCATGGACTTTGTGTTTACTTTGTGGATACTCTGGAATACTTTTATGCAAAGGTGCCTGTAACATTGGGTGGTTTGTATCATTTAGACAGATAACCATGCCAAGAAAATGTTGTACGGCTTGAACATTGTCTGGAGCTGGCATCTCAAGAATAGCAGTTTGCTTGGAAGGATCTGGTCATAAGCCTGAACTGGTAAACAAATGAGCAACATAGGTAACTTCTTATAGCCTGAATTTGCACTTCTGAGGATTCAGCTTAAGATTCACTTCACGTGCTCTTTCTAGAACTTTCTTGAGGTTTCTGTCATGCTCAGCTGCATCAGTACCTCCTACTAGAATATTGTCTATGATAATAGCACACGGATACCCAGAAAATGTAGGCTCCTTTGCACACTGGAAGACTTCACTAGCAGAATTTATCCCAAATAACATTCTCAGAAATCTGTACATGCCAAAAGGAGTACTGAAAGTGGTTAGCAAGGAAGATTTTTGGTCAAACAAAATTTGCCAAAATGAATTCTTTGCATCCAAGACAGAAAAAAAACAGTAGCATTTGGCATAAGAGCAGCAACTTCTTTGACTGTACACATTGGATAATGAGGTATCTTCAATGCTTTGTTCAAATCTTGTGGATCAATACATATTCTGATATCATCTGAGCTTTTCTTATGAGCTATGACCATGGAAGATACCCATTCAGTTGGTTCATCAATTGGACAAATCACATCTTGCTGGCACTGCACCATTTTCTCTAGCTCAGCTTTGACTCTATTCTGCAAAGCTACTGGAACTTTCTGGACTGGCCTGACAACTGGGATGACTTCAGGGTCTAACTTCATTGAATGGGGGTTTGCCTAATTTGTCTTTGAAAAGATCAGCATAGGTAGAAAAATAGACTGGGCGAAATTAGAATAGTGTTTTTTCAAGCTTACATGGTACACTTCCTTATTAAATGAAAGTAGCCCAATTTTCAAACTGTATCTGAGGCCTAATAATGACTGTATGTGCCTTTTAACTACATAAAATTGCAAGTCATAGCTCTTCCCAGCTGAGTAACATGAAAGCACTACTGAACCTTCAGTCTGAATTTCTTTACCACCATAAGCAACAAGCTTCGCACACTTTGCCAAATCAAGCTTCTCACCAGCACATACTCTAGCAAATGTTTCTTTTGACATAACATTGCACTTTGAACCTATGTCAACTTTGAGCTCTATGGGTTTTCCATTTATCCAAACAGAACAAAATACTTCATTTTTTTGCCCATAAATGTACTGCATTGACTGTTTCATTAAGCATAGACACACCATCAACATAAAAAGTAGGGTCACAGCTTTCTAATTGATCAACTTGTCTCTTTGAGTGTTCTATTTTAATAAAAGAATAAACCTCTTTTGATTTACAAAATCTTTGGAAATTATTCCACTTTTTACATCTGTGGCATTGCTGATCAAAAGCTAATCACTTTTCTCTTTTAGACACATGATTACCACCACAGTTATGACAGCTGACTATGAGGCTAGGTGAGGGAACATGCTTTGAGTTTGCTGACTCATCCTTGTGCTTCACTGAGACTGTGCATATTCTGGAATTTGCTAGAAAGCTTTGGGGTTTCCCAGGGACTGTTGCAGGTCTTCCCGCAGCTGCCATATGCTTGGGCCTGTCCCACATACTATCAACATGAGCACTAGAATATATTGGAATCATGCATATCTTATTTGTAGGCATATTTGTGTGCTTTTCTGTGAGCTTATATATCTGACATATCACAGTGGCCTTATTCAAAGTTAAATCACTGTCATGAAGTAAAATATTTCTCAGAGCATCATCTTTAATACCACACACAAGTCTGTCTTTTATCAATTCATCCCTTAAATCACCAAATCTGCCATTTTAGCTTTGTTTCTCAAGTCAGTTATATATGCTGCAAAAGTTTCACCAGACTTTTGATCCCTTGTGTAAAATAATATTGTTGTGTAGAATAAGTAATATTCATTTGGAGGTTACGCATTTCTCTAAATTTATGTCTGAGGGTTTTCCCTTGACTCAGCCGGTAACACTATATGGTGGTTTTCCCCCTCTCCTGCAAATACAGCAGGTGCATACACAAATGAACACTGTCTTTCGATGGCATCTGAACCAGCTGAATTAAGCATAATAAATGCCTTTGTTCGGTCATCTTTATCAGAAAATGCAGTTTGTATGAAAATATCATACTCTTACTCAAAACACTCTCCGAATCTCTGCAATACTATTATCAAAGACAGGTTTACCTGGTTTTTGAAATCCTTCAGCCATGCCACCAAAGTATGCCCAAACACACTGAAAAAATGGCCCTATATACGAACATGCACACACAGCCAGTACTTGTAAAAATATTCAAATGCACAATAAACTATTCAAAATACTGTACTTTGCAAAATATGCTTTGAAATGGCTGCATCTTGTGAAATAACTGCAGTTTAATACTACACAAACTTGTGAACACTTTGTATATTTCTGATATCTTGAATAGCTTTAATTAATGTGAAAAAATAGCTCAGAACAAAAATGTGGTTGCTTTCCTTATTTTATACATTTTATGTGATTTGGGCATTGTTTCAAACATTTTCATAACTATTTTGAATATTTTTATCAATATGTGGCAGTTTCAGACATTTCATTTAACTAGAAATTTGTTTTGAGTGTTCGGAGTGCTTCATTTTATATTCTTTGAGTAAGAAATCATTTAAGCAAGTTTTGATACCTGGAATTAATTTCTGTCCTGTTTTTCTGAATTATATGTGCAGTAGGGATGATCCATTCCTCTATATTCCTCCACCATTAACTGAGTGCCTTCTGGCCCTGAATCTGGATCCCATTCTGACACCATGTCACTCGTCTTAGTTTACAATTGAAGACAAACAGGTGAGGTAGTTCATTTATATGCTTTATTACACAGAAACACATCTGGATGGATAGCAACAGTACAAAATATAAATTAATTGATTAACTGATAGGCTACACAGACACATTCATGCTTACATCTCAACAGCTTACTACAAAATGGCAGTTAGGCTCGCACGTGCTCAGTATTTATACATATGTGCAAGCCCATGGAAAGCTTCTTAAAGGTATACATATATATTGATCTACAGAACATATCATTATGGACCTCATAAATAAAGAAATAGTTGACCTCCAAAGTCTGGATCCTACCCAATTCGGCTTTGTGAAGGAAAGATCCTGCCTGTTAAATTTGGTCGATTTCTTTGAAAGTTGACAAAGGCCATTAATGAGGGTAAATGTGTGCAAACAGCATAACTCAATTTGGCAAAGGCTTTCAATACAATACCACATTCAGGCATTACTGATAAACTTAGCAATCTGAATGTAAACCCCTTCATTGTAAGATGGGTTATCAACTGGCAAACAAACCAGACACACACCATCAATCTGGGTGACTCCACATCACCCAGCAGACCTGTTACCAGCGGGATGCCATAGGCGTCACTGCTGGGCCCCCTACTGTTTGGTGTATACTTCTCAGAAGTTCAGGTCAAAACTAAAGGGTTGTGGCTGACCAAGTTTGCATACTGCAAACTAGGTGGAATCATTGAATCCCCAAATGATGCCAATATACTCTAGGATTGTCTCACACAGACCAGTGACTGGTGTATTATTCATGGTCTCAAACTGAATGCAAAGAAATGCATCCCTTCATACTATCAAATGTCCCTTCACACTATCAAATCAATAACAATACCCTAAGTACCCATGAAGTGTTAAGGGACCTGGGATCATAGGTTGACCATGACCTTAACTTTGACCACCATATGTCTACCATTGTAAGGAAAGCTTTCCACATAGCTCACTAGATTAGTAAAGGCATAGCCTAGTAATTTCCTATGATCCTATGATCCTATATAAAATAGGAAAAGGTCTAAAAGGAATAAATGAAGTGAAATTGAATGCAAAAGGGAGAGAAGATGTTATAAGATTATGGAAAGAACATGTAGAGAGGAGAGAATTTTATAAAGATTGGTCAGAGTGGTGCTTAAACTTTAAACTGAAATACAAAAAATGCTATGTGACATGGCAGAAAGAAAAACTATATATGGGGAAAATAAAGTATAAGAAGTTGTGTAATGATTCAATGAATTGTTTAGAGAAGAATGATGAAAACTTTTTTTATCAAGGAACAAGAATTATATGAATGGAATAAGAAGAAAATAGAGCATTTACTTTACAAACAAAAATATTTTCTGCAAGGAAAAAAGAAATAGCATCCTATTTAAATAAAACAATTAAAGGGAATAATAGTGTCATAAGAGAAATGAAAGATGCAGTAAGTATAATATATAGTACACTAGATGACATTATGAATATAGTAAAAGAACATATTATGACATTATTTAAAAAGAAGTTAGTGACATGGAATGGATGGGAGGTAAGTGCATTGTCTGATAAGGATAATAAGGATTTAGAAAAGGAAATAAAAATAGATGAATAGAGCAGCTGTGAAAAGTAATGAATTTAGATTCAGCTGCTGGACCTGATAGAATTAGAAAAAATATATAAAAATGACTTTAGAACAAAATAAATGGTTTGTAAAGATATTAAATGAATGGTTAAATAAAGGTTTTATGGATAAAGAATTATGTAAGGGAATTATTAGATTTATATAGAAAAAAGTGAGAAAAGAGAGATAAAGAATTGGAGACCTATTGTATTATGTAATACAGATTATAAGATTTTTATAAAAATTATAAAAAAAAGAATGGAAGAGAAAGTAGGTTGTTGTTGTGACTTTCGGCTTTTCCCGGTTAGGGGTCACCACAGCGGAACTCCGGTCCGCTAATAATTGGTTGTTGATTTTTACGTGCCGTGTTACCAGCCGTGACACACAACCTTCAACGAAGATATGCTCATTCACGCATGTCTCCACGCGGAAGACGCTCTAGCTGAGAATCGAACCGGACAGCGTCTTACAGTGAGGTGACAACACTACAGCAGCACCACCACCGCGGGTTTTAAGAGAACATAGGTAAAGTAAAGTTGTAAATGAAAATATATTTGGTGTTAAAGGTAAAAAGGTTCAAGATTTGTTACTAATAATTAAGGAATTAGTGGAAGATATATTATTCAGAAATGTTAAGGTGAAAGTGATGGTAGGAGATTTAAGTAAAGCCTTTGATTCGATTCATCGATCAATACCATGGGAAATATTTGAAGTATACAATATAAATAAGAAGATTAAAAAAAGTTTGTATGTCTGCTTATAAGTTCAATATAGTAAAGGTTATGATAATGGATGATTAAGTGAAAATATACAGTTAGGAAAGGGTATATTAGAAAAGGGTACCCAATGAGTGGAATATAATTTGTTCTAGTAATGAATGAATTATCCACATAAGTGAATAGAGAAATGGATGAAATGACTTATATTTCAAATTAATGGATAAAATTGCCTATTTTATTAAATTATGTTCATGATATCATTATTACAAAAGATAAAGTAAGTATGGAAGCAGCGATAAAATGAATAAAGGAAATCTTTCAGGTTGTAGGGTTTGTATTAAACAAAGATAAAAGTCAAGTTTTAGAAAGTGAGGGAAGGATTGGTTGAATTAAATTTAACATGGAAAAATTTAAGATCCTTGGAGTAAATTTTGGAAAACAAAAAATTATAATTCTATTTGGAAATAGAAAGTAGAGGAAATGAAACATGCATCGGTTTTTGAAGTCTTTTAGGCTTTCCTTTAAAAAGAAAGTTTATTTAATGAATTCTGTACTGTTAGCCAGGATTACTTACTTAGCCAGTGTTCTTAGTGTTCTATTGAACTTAGAGAAAGAAATTTATAATATAATATTTCATTTATTTGGGGATTGAGATTGAACCCAGCGTAAAGAGAGGTTCTGTATGTGAATAAAGAAAATGAGGTTTGGAACTAATAAATCCTATAATGTATATGACATCTTTAAACTTATAGTGAGTAATGAAATGTTTAAAGGAAAATGAGGTTCCTTTACTAACATAATATTAAGTTTGAAATATAAAGTGGAATGGATGACTACTGAACATGATTTCTATACTTTTTTGAAAGTTGATCAACCTAAAATGGCCAGATTATTTGTAATCCCTAATGTTCACAAAAATAAGGAAAGTCCACCATTCAGACCTGGGGGTGCAGCTGACTGCTAACTGTGGTTGCAGCTGACTTCTATAAGACTGAACATATTTCAGTGTATTTGGATTATTTATTGTACCCAATAGTACAGGAATCAGAGTTTTATTTGACAGACTAGAAAGACACAAATACATATTTTTGTTTTCATGGATATTGTTTCATTATATACAAGTTTCTACCAAGAAACGGGGATAGATTTTGTTAGCGATTATTTAACAAGGTTCACCAAATTTAACAATAGCCTGTTTGTGTACTACTTGAGATTGTATTGGACAATGTTTTTTTTACATTTCAAGGGAAATATTTTAAACAAAAAATGGGAGTTGCAATGGGAGCAAGGGTTGCTCACGTTTTTGCAAATTTGGTAATGGTGTGGTGGGAACTGGCCTACTTTAGGACCGTCAGATTGTTTGAGTAAGTTATATTCTATAACAGGTTTATTGATGACCTAATCATTTTCTGGAAGGGCACAGAAGCACTGCCTTTCTCAAATTTATTTTAAGTGACACAGAAAAAGATCAACTTTTTGGACATTACCACCTCCTTAGACGAGAAAAGTGGGAGATTTGCAAGTAGAATCTTCAGAAAGGACACATGTGTAAATAATTTCTTTGCATAGAAAAAGCCAACACCCTTTTTATATGAAGAAAGGGGTTATATAAGGTTAATTCATCAAGTTAAGTAGGTTGACCAGTAATGATGAAATCTTTTTTGCAGAGGCTGAATATCTTAGAAAGCTCTTTCTGGAGAGAGGGTATGATACAGAATTGTTATCCAACATTATCCAAGAAGTTAATTCATTAAGACAAAATAAAGCAAGACCAGTTTTAAACAACTACATGATAGAGATCATAGAAAACAATAATGAAGGGTAAATTTCAACAATTCTCCTAATTCACATTATGTTGGGGCATTCCCACTCCCCATAACGTCCAAGTGCAACATGGCTGTTATTAAAAATACACTGAAAGAGAATTGGAAGAGCATCCTTTTTTTTAGATTTGGGTAAGGTTGTAGGAAACTGTCAGATATGTACATACAAAAGAATTAACAATATTAAAACTATTTTAGAAAAATCTAACCCCACAAATTTCATGCATATGAATCCATTTTGGAACATACAGATGCGGAAAATGTAATTACCAATACTTCAAGTATTTATATCAAAGCAGTGGACAGGACTATATGGGCTAAAGACAGATTTAAATGCAACTCCTGAGGGGTGGTATATTAAGCCAGCTGTGAGACATGCTTGGGTTACTATGTTGAGAAAACAATTAGAAAATGATCTAGAAGGATTTATGAACACAGTTGTTAAAAATAAGGACTTAAGTCATTCATTGGTGAAACGCTTTAAATTGCCTAAAGTTTAGAAAATTTATGTTTTTTGTAGTAGATGCAGTTAAATTGGACAATTTTTCACGGAACTACAATACATTGTTTGAGTGTCGTGAGGCAGAGTGGCAGATCAGGTTGGGTGCTGATAAAGAACCAGTTAACAGAGATTTTAAATATTATGGCAGATGGTATTTTATTTCATTATTTGTACAAACATATTTTTATACATCATATGGTTCTGCTTTCAAATTAATTGACATGATTTGTGTATTGGTTCCAGGGTCATGTGATTTAGTGACACAGGTTTTAAATATGGATATGACAGATATGGTGTTATTTCTGAAGAAGTTCTTATAATAAAAATAATGAAAGTGCTTAATTAACATCAAGCCTCCTTCTTGCTGCCAGCCATAGTAGAAGTTGCTTTCTTTTTGTTTCATAAAGAAATGGAAAAGTATAAAGATAAAATTATCTTGTGGAAAATAAATGTGAAAGAAACTGAAAAATGAAGGAAAAGAGTGGTATAATAAGATTATGGTAAAGTATTATAGGATATATTCTTGGAAGGAATTAAATATAGAGAAAAGAAATGCTATTAATGCAAGAATGGAAAGGTGTAAGAGAAATATAGAGTGCTAAGATTTTTTATGGAGGTTGAGAATACAAAAATTACCAGTAAAGGTGAATATGCCTTATAAAAGTATAAAAGAGTCTGTTTATAGTGTGGTGATTTTGAAGTGTGTTTTTCTAGAATGTAAAAGATGGAAACTGTAATGGAAAAAGATTATAAAGAAGAATTATGTCGAAGGAGTTAAAGATGTAAGGAATCTAAACATGGATATGATTGAATTTGGGTATTATATAAACAAAAGTAAAAAAGAAGTTGAAATAACTGATAAAAATATTTTTGTATTATGGTTAATTTGTAATCAGAGAGTTACAGAAATCATGTTTAGTAAAAAATGGGACTTGGCAATGAGATTGAAAAAGATGAGGTTTTGGTTTTGGAAAGTGGAGTGTGGGTCCAAAAAAGCAATAATTGTGTTTTTATATATATATATATATATATATATATATATATATATATATATATATATATATATGTGTGTGTGTGTGTGTGTGTGTGTGTATAGATATATAGGTCTACGTCATAACACTGAAATTTCATAAAGTTGAATTTCATAACACTGAGACCATAACATTAAAAATTCAAAACGCTGAAAACCCAAAACATTGAAGACTCAGAACATCGAAAGTGTGCTTCATAACATTGAAAACTACATTGCACAAGTAAATAATATCACCTCCACCTACAACAATGCCTAACTAACAAAACACTTTCTACTGCATTTCTGCAGGGGGGGGGGCTTCCCATGTGATGCCCATAAATATGGTGGTGGGTAGGGAATTCAGGCACTTGCTACCTGCACCCAAGGTACAGAGCTTGAGCCTGAGTTATTCTCTAGCCACCAGGTATATCCTTGGATTTGAGCTTTTCCTGAGTTTCTCTCTAGCCACCAGGTATATTTAACTGGGGTATTACACACACACACACACACACACACACACACACACACACACACACACACACACACACACACACACACACACACACCTGGGTTTGGAGTCTGTCCCAGTTGAAATTCCTGCAGTAGATTCATTGGAGTCCGTCCTAGTTGAAATTCCTGCAGCAGCTTGCTCCAAAGTCCCAGCCCCCGAGTTTGCCAGCCTGCAGACATTGCAGTTCGATCCACTTCCAGTCTATGCAGTTGTAACCGCATAGACTTCTGGGCATTTCTGTAAGTCTGATGCCTTCTTCTAATCCGGACTGTTTAAATGGCAGTCTGGATTCCTGCATGCATTTGTGCAGAGTTCCAGGAATGGCAAGCATGCATGCGTGGAGTTCCGGGACAAGCTATTAATTTTAATTTAATTTTCATTTTTCCTTTTCTTTTGTTTTTTACTTTTTACAGCTGAGGGGCTGCAGTCCAATAGCACGAGCCGCCCCTGTCACTTATGTAGGATGAACATATAAACCAAGCTATGCTAAGTATAAAAAAATAATTCCCTGCTCCTGACAGCTTGAATGTCTTTTTTTTTAGAAGATAACTGACAACTTGTATTCTAGTCTAAAATTTTTATTTTAAAGTTCCTTGAATGAAGACTATTTCTCTGACAAATGGAAACAGGCTATTGTAATTTCTATTTGTAAAAATAAATCTTGTCATGCAATTAAGGAGTATAGGCATAGTAGTCTCACTTGCATTCTGGGGAAGTGCTTTGAGCTGGCAATGACTCTTTCCTTCAACTACATGCTTAATTTTAGGGCTTTTTCAGCACGGGGTTATTTCAGGTAGATTAAGTTTATCAAATCTGATCAATTTTTATGAGTATGTTGTAAATTTTATGGATGAAGGTTTGGCTGTAGACGTAGCTTATTTGGATCTGGTTAAGGCCTAAGTAAAAAAAGATCTCCCTGGGGGATGGACAGTGCAGGTGGGGCATTCTTGCCTTGACTGACATGTGAAGGAGGCATGGTCATGCCTACATAACTCAGAAAACCTGATTATGGTAATGTGGCAATGACATCAGAAATATATTAGAACTGGACACTTGAGAAACATCATTTAAGTTATTTTCTTGGAAATGGTCCATGTACCTCTCAATTGTCCCTGATTTTCAGGGCATCCCTAATTTTAGCTCAAATTTTTAGCTCTGTCCCTCTTAATCTCTCCTAAAACTGATGACTTTGGGGAAAAGGTGATGAATTACACTTAATAAATAATGACAATAATTAGAGTTACAGACTCCTTTCACTTCTAAAATGCATAATAATTTACCTTGTCTTATTCTGTTGATGTCTCATGTTAATAGTACTAATGGTTTAAAAGTGTTCTTGATTGTCCCTGTTTACTTCTGGATTTGTCTCAGATTCTGTTAAGATTTCTGCTTGATTCATTGAGATGGGTCTAATCTTTTGGTACCTTATATGACTCCATGCAACTTCTACAAAGGCAAATGTTTTAAAATGTTTTATGACACAACAGTTGGCTTTCTCTCGTCTTGTCTGTAATGTCACTGAGAGAGAAAGTAATGAGGAGTTCCTATTATATGATTGAAGACGCATTCTTTTGAATGTGTCTTGATTGAACTTGAAAGCACGGAATGGCATATAAGCGATTTCTTTCCCTGGGAAAGATATTGCTTGGCTGCCTCCATTACTTTGCCGTTTTTGTCACTGTAGTGTGATCTCGGAGTTGGTATATTTAAGGGGGGGTGTGGGGGACACAGCCCCCACATCGGGGGTGTGGGAGGCGAAGCCCTCCACTTTATGTAATGTTTTAAAGTTTTTTTCTTTTGTGGAACAGAGATTTTTTTTTCCCTGGGAAAAAAATCGCTCTTCTAAGTGTTCGGGATTGTAAGCTTTTGCGTACATGGGGTCGATAAATCAGCATTCGCTTTTTTAAGTGTTTGCTGATTTTATATAGACCTGTAATGAGATAGGAAGAAGGAAAAATCTATTATGAGTGTAAGACAAACTGTTTGTGATAAATTCTGTGTCTTGGCTTGCTTGACTTTAAAAAAATACTTTAAAAAATAAGCCTGCCCTGTATTGATAGCTGCTATTATGTTTCACTTGAGAAAAGGTCCATGAGACCCATTTGCTATGTGCTGGGAGAAGGCTTTAGTTGGAAAGTGAAACTTGTTGTTTAATATATATCATAGCAAGAAAGGCAGGATACTGGAACAGGTAAAACTAGATAAAAAAATGAAACAATACACAGATGAATTTATTTAAAAATTGTTTCTGCAAGAAAAACATCACATCTGTTGTGGAAACATCCAACCAAAGTCTACATGTTCGAGCATAATCATTACCATTGGCAAATAATGTTGAAGTAAATTTTAATGCACAATTCCGCTGATAATTTTATGGAACCATGATTTATGGGTTGACATGCTACAAACGTTACGTACTTGTGCAGTAACACAGCAATACACAATACAGATGATGATGATGCAACTAGTAATCTGGGTACAGTTTTTAGGTATAACTGTTAGGCTTGCCACCTTTTTATATGGTGAAAACTGGACCAAAAGCCACACCCCTTGTACTACCCACAACCCAGCCTCTCTCCGCCCATTTCCCTACACACCCACCCACCCACCCACCCACTTTCTTAGCCATTTTATGACAGCACTGCCTACATCATTATGAGAAGAGATGTCTTAGTTTGTTTATCCCCCTTTTTTAGGAAGTCCCAGGATCTCATTAGTGATGCTTTTCAATTAGAAAGCTCATCAGAGTCTGCACTTTTACAAACTCCAACATTCTGTCTGGACAGATAAACAAAATATCAGAGTTTGTATAGTGCTTTCTGGACTACCATTCTAACATTCTGATTTTAGGGTAGTCTGGAAAAATACTGGATAGGTGGCAACATTAATGACTTTGGAACCTAGATGCAACTTAAGAATAATGCGTGTACACACACACACACACACACACACACACACACACACACACACACACACACACACACACACACACACACACACACACACACACACACACACACACACACACAAACACACACACGTGCACACAGAATTATTCACTGAATTATTCTCCATAAATTATGCTCTGATAAAATGGGGTTCAAATATTATTATATATTACATACCTTTCTTTGTACAGGTCTATTTCTGTAACATGAACTTTTGGGTACATGGATGTATTGACACATTTATCTTTGCAAAATACCAATGAAAATATGCTGATTGTAATTCATTGAACAGCACTTTTTTTTCTTACAAAGCAAAAAAATATGTGTAGTGATGAACAGTTTATGTGCCGTGATGCTTTGAATATTCATAAAATAGAACCAGGGGTGTTGTCATCAGATGACAGGGTGAGGCTTTGGCAGGATTTGTTACTGCACATCTAAGGGTGATCTTTCTCAGTTTAAGCCAGCATTCAGTTCAGTTCTCCATGCAATCTTTATTAATATCCATTGCAAGATGAAAATGAATGCCCATGTTGCAGGATGAGTAATAAAAGACTGTTTGGCAGAAAATGTCGTGTTAGAATCAGAAATGTGTTCTTCTTTTAAGAAAATATCTAAGTGCATCCCACAGGGATCTCTTTTGGGGCCATTACTATTTGCCATACTTTTGATCGAGTATGGCTTAATAAATTTGCTGGTGATTTAAAATTTGCTTTGTTATTACTAATATAGTGGACATGGGCGGCCACGGTGGTGCAGTGGTTAGCATTGCTGCCTCACAGCAAGAGGTTCTCCGGTTCGATCCTCAGCTGGGGTGCCTTCTGTGCGGAGTCTGCATGTCCTCCCTGTGGTCGCGTGGGTTTCCTCCGGGTGCTCCGGTTTCCTCCCACATCCCAAAGACATGCTGCAGGTGGATTGGACACTCTAAATTGGCCCTAGGTGTGGTTATGAGTGTGCCTTCTGCAGAAGGTTGGGCGCCGGGCTGGCAACTCGTCACCGTAAAACTCCACTGCCATTCAATGTGCGGACAAGGTGATCCGCTGTGGCGACCCCTAACCGGGAAAAGCCGAAAGAAGAAGAAGAATTACTAATATAGTGGACCATAGTTACTTTCAAAAATATGTTGATGTTCTAGCCAAGTCAAAACAGTTGAAAGGTATGAAATTCAATACAGTACAATGTACAATTTTGCAATTTGGACCCAGTGAACATTATTATCCCTAGGCACTGGGCAATTATGTTTGCTATATTTATACCCAGATGAAGGACTTGGGTATTATATTGGACACTTTCTTTACAATTTGATGTGCACATTAACAGCATTGTTAGGAAGTATTATGGCTTATTAAAGAATATACTTCATAGCTTTTGCACAAGTGATAGAAATGCAATGGTTAAACTATATACTGTTGGTATATGTCCTGTTGTAGAATAGAGTGTCTCTTTTTGCCTTTTAGGTGCTTGTCAGTTAAGGAGATTAGGGTGCAGACAAAAAAAACCTTTCACCAGGCAGGTAGCTGGATGCACGACTCTACCATATAAGAGACTTAAAAATGTATTCAGTGGCTTATAGATCATTGAGGTCTGATTTAATTTTGATATTGATATGCTTAAAAGATGACCGCTTGACTGCTGTGTTAGGCATTCATTTTTTTTGGGTCACAATATTAATACGAGGGACAATAACACTGGTTATATTGCCTTTTCAGTATAGAGTTGGTAGGCAGTGGAATTCCTTGCCAAGTATATTTATGGGAAGCTAAAATGTTAATGTTTTTCAAGACACATTTGGATTTATGGCATAATGATATTTTATTTTCATCTGGGAAACAATTAAGGCAAACCCTTAAATGGCTGAAATAGGCCATGAGTTTGATTATTACTTCACTGAAAAATCCTTTAGCCATGTTAGTGACCACAGAAGTATGTGTCAGCCATATCACCATCTGTTGAGTAAGCCATTATGTCTGTTAGTATTGTTTTACATATGTACGTTACTTATATATTGCCAAATTAGAAACCCTGCCTATCTGTGTCTGCACTTTATAGCATTGTATGCTAACTGCTGCTGCCATTGAAGAACACATATATAGAAATGTCAGAAAGCACGCACTTGAAGGGATGACTTCAGTGGTTTGTTTGAATCCATATAGCTCATGTAAAATGTGTCTAAGTGATCAAAATCTTATTTTCACTTATCTGTTATGCAACCACAGTAGTTAAAACATTGTGATTTGAACCCCTGTCTATCTAAGTTCAGACTCTTATGTATTAACTGCTCATGCTGCAGGAAAAGTTATAGCACAGGTGGCAGAAAGTACACAATTGAAGAGATTACTTCAGCATTGTGTTTGACTGCTTATGGCTCCTCTAAAATGAAGTTTGAAGGCTCAAAATCCTTCAGCCATGTAAGTGTCAGTTTTCCCTATCACAGTCCTGTTTACCAAGTATTACCTTATACATATACAGTAAGTACTTACACACTGTCATATTTGAACCCCTGCCAATCTAGGTCCACACTCTATAGATCTCTGTTTTAGCTGCACACTCCACAGAAGAAGTCTTACTACAGGTATCACACAACACACATTTGAAGGGTTGACTTATTCATTGTGTTTCAAGGCAAATGTTTGGCCTAGCAGGAAGTGAAAGAGTTGGGGAGCCCTCCCCATGTGTAAATATTTCCAGTGAGTGGAAGTGTACACATCAAATATGTTGGATAAGCCAGTCCTACTTGTCATTATAGTCAGACACACTCATACTAATTAGTCATTGCTATATTGAACACCTACTTATCTAAGTCAACAATCTAGATGACTATGTATTAATCACTTACACAACAGAAAAAAATCTTATTATAAGTGTCGGACAGGACATAGTTGCACATTAGATGACATATGTTTGGGGGATGGGCAATGTGATCTGATTGATGAACAACATCACAGTTTTGAATACACCTCACAACATACTGTAACAATAAGTCATACATCACATAATTCACATTAATTTTGTCATGAATGATAAGTATGTGTGCCACATTAAGGTGTATTGAAAAGCTATGTGATGGGTGATAGTGACAGGTGTCAACTAGTGGAGTGCCACCAATGCATTCCAGAATGTTTATCTCAACATCATTTCATAAAAGTCTTTTGTGGATCATTGACAAGTCTTTGTGATGAGTATACAGTATGCAAAGTAGTTACAAGCCATACATGGAGAACACACTTGGAAGGGTAATGTGTAGCAGTGTCACACTTATTTACATTATGAGGTGGATAGACTGCATTACAATAAACTCCTCGTTTCTTTTTTTTTTTTTTTAAAAACTTTATTGAATTATCACTTGTGGCATAGGCACATTTATATTTATATAAAAGTAATCAAACTGCAATAAGCTAATAAACCATACACAAATAATAGAAACCACTAACATTACTTTCAGTACTGAAGAACATCTCTGGCAAGCTAATTTGCACAGTCGATGGCAAAGTCTTAGAGCATATATAATTATTTTTTTATTTTTTTTTTACTTAGATCAGAAAGTAGCAGTGTTTTTTGCTGGTCAGTGCTAAATGTTACACAAATGAAGAGTGCAGACATATAGACATTTCTGCTTCTGAAGAATTTCTGCCTGTGTGTACATGCATTTCTGGCTGATGGCGCAGTGGTGCAGTGGTAGCATTGTTGCCTCACGGCAAATGGCTTTCCGGTTCAATTCTTGGCTGGGGTGCCTTCTGTGTGGAGTCTGTGGGTTTCTTCTGGGTACTCTAGTTTTCTCCCACATTTCAAAGACATGTGTCTGGAGTGTTTCTCCCTGGGTCTCTGCTGAAAATTGGCTTTGTTCCAAGTTGGACTTTCCCGGTAAACAAATGTTAAATAAAATAAATTTTGTGTATTAATCTTTTGTTAGCCATTGGTAAAACTTCTGTCATGCTGGTTACAGTAAAGTGCTCAAAACAGAGAGGAAGCAGGGGTCTTAGGATACTGGTAAAAGTAATTAAGGAATGCATAGTATAGCAATGCGAGAGCAACATATGTAGCCAGTACTTCACCAGGTAATATCTTACAGGAATAAAAAACAAACTTTAATTAATGTGGCACACAATGCTGGACTCAAACACCCATCAATTTTAATAAACATTCTTTGGACCCAAGCATATCTGAGCACAGCACAGAGGAAGTCATAGTTCAGCTAGCAAAAATTCACACATTTGAAGCAACAGTAAGAAAAGCATGAGGTAAGGGACCACATGTGCATCAGACTTCATAACAGTAATGAGAACTGAAACATCCCATATGTTGTAAATTAAATCTTCTAAACTGTTATACATATAAAAATGACTGTCTCCTCATATTAGCATTACTTTCTGTCATGTAGCTGGGCTAATCCTAGTAGAGTGGGGAGCACCATATGAATGCAGCCAAAGGCAAATTAATCAGTTTTCTCCATAGGGTGGGCAGTAGTAGTTACTCCTACTGAGGTATGGTCAGTGGTGCTGCTCAATGACAAACATCATGCACATGCTGAGGACAGAAACAGAGATTCTTCTTTATGGGCCATTTCTGGCCTTGTGTGGTGTGTGACTCTATTTTTGACCAGATTAAAGGTATGACATGGGGTTGACAGAACAGTGGAGTAAATTGGGAGGAAGCAGAGAGAGTTGTTAAGGAATGTGCAGGATTGTGTTGGGAGAGCACCATAGATATCAACGTCTTCACAACCTAACATTGTACTTCTGAAAATAATTTGACAGAATTGGATCATCATATCATAAAGGATACATGATGATAACTAAATAATGTTGTGTGACCAACTAGAGAGCTATGTATGGGGGTGCATTTTTTGTGGAGCAGGTGGCCTTTTCCTTTTTTTGCGAGAAATGAATGTTGCAGAAGGTATTTAGGAATAAGAGGGGTAAGTTTAGCAGGCGCAGATATACAGGACATACTAGACAGAGATGGATGGTGATGGAAACAAGAGGGTGGGAGACACTATGATTGAGGACAGGTATGGGACTTTGGAGGTACATCCTCAACCAATGCAAATACAGTGGGAATCTAGTCCTCATCCTTGGAACTTAAAGCACTGATTCCTGTCACAGACAACTGGGGCACTGCCAGATGGGGCAGCAATTTGGCAATTCTTTGTAGGATGCTTTCCATACAGCTGATGCAGGCACCAAGGACCCTCTCCATTATCTCCTCTACCAGCCATATCAACACCTGTTGACTGAAATAATTGTTACCTCCACTGGTACTACTCCCAGTGGGTACAACTGCACCAGCCCCTGGGGCACAACTACCTGATGCAGTTGGTGGATGTAGTTCAGGGGTTGTTGAGGCAATGCTGACAGGTTGTGACCTCAGATGAGCTGGGTGCCTGTGCTGCCTGTGGTGGTGCTACCACAGCCACCTGTGAGGAGATGGTGGTCTGAACTATGGCTGGCATAGCTTCCAGTGTTAGTGGTCATGTTGCAGTAGGAATGATAGACCAAATGTTATATGCACAAGAAAAAAGGTGGAGAGACAACATAGAAAAATATCATAAATGTCATGTAATTGTCTTATATCCTAGCCAATGCATATTCACACATGAATATTTAAATTTCTCACATCCACTTTTACAGTAACATTAATCTCCCCAATATTCTACACATTGTGCAAATAGTGTTGATTATAGCAAAGGTGGTTTATGCATTACAAGTCATGAAATGTCTATGTGAACTGAGTACATTGTTATCCTAAGTTATTCGGTGTAGAATAATATTATTAATTAATACAGGTTAATTGCTGCTGCTTGGATTTGAACTTACAGACATCTATGTTTACTAAACTATTGATAAGTGTAATGTAAAATTAGCATATGTTGAATATGCATACTCATGTCTTACTCTGTCTGACCTTTATGGACTGATGTTTGATAACCTATGTATACAATCACTGCTATTATGAAATGGCAAACATTCATACCTACATACATACTTACCCTGTGTCTCTCTCTGAAGTGTTGCAGTCTCTTTTGATGTACCTCCCTATTTCCTTCAATCTGTGAGAAATGGTAGATAACAGAAAAAAAAATAATGAATACCTGTGTGTTGGCAGTTCATGGTACTGCATAGCCTGGTCATGGGCTACTACACTTACACAACTGAGGTGGCTCATGGGTCTTAAAATATTCTTCCCATTGGCTAATTAGGTCCAGATTTCCCTTTTTAAAGTCACTATAATGGTGACAGCATTGCTCACCTGTGTGTGAGATGCTAGTTGCACTGATGACACTCTTGTCTAGGCTATTCCAAGCCTGAACATTGTACTGTCTCCCTTGTTAGTTACCCTTCAGAAATCTTCAGCTGTATTGTTTAACAAGGAGGCCAACAAAAATCATAGAATCCTCCTCATACCACCTCAGTGCTCTAAATGGAGCACTACCCTCACCATTGTCTGCCGTGTCTTCTTAAAAATCTCTAGACCAATGTCAGGGGAATTGGCACCCATTTCAGATCTTGCATTTATTAGTATGTGCATAATGACAGACAAGCTAGAGAAATGCATTTTTATGAAAGAGCACAGAAATGGGTTGGAATTAAATGTATGTATTAATTCTTCAATGTCTACTTTAGGTAAGAAGCATGGCAGTTATATTTGGCCATGTGTGCAGATCAGTGTATATACAAATGCTCCAGTGACTCTAGCAAATGGTGGTTAATGTTAATATCTCAGTTACACTTCATATGATATATTGCCACCTCTGAGCATGTACTTTGGGATGGTTGATAGTATTCATATCTTGAATATTGTCACAAACAAATATGACATGAAAATCTCCATGATGTTGTTGTTGTCATTCACTGTTGTCCATATTTTGTTTAAGTACTACACAATGGTTTGGTGGTACATAAAAAGTTAGTAACTGTGAGCAATAGTTCCTTGGAATCAAACCCATGACAAAACAGAACATTACCTTCTAAAGTCTGTATATTAACTGTTAATGCCACAGTGGAACTGCCATTCTAGGAGTGCAAGTTGAGCTGTACAATTCTGAAAAACTCAATACAGAACTAATTCTGACAACCCTGTAACTGTTTCACTTTGAAGTTCTCCTTTGTTGGAGTAATACTTTTAGATAAATATGTAATCCTGTGGAAAAGGTTCTATGGCATTGATTTTTAAACATCTTCAGTGCTACCTGACGTTTGTCAAAGCCAAACTTCTCTGTGTGGCTGATGGCAGTGTCTTAGTGCACACACAATTGTCTTCTGAGTTTTTGCCATAGTACGTGAAGTGCCAGGTCTCTAGTCATTCTTCCATACTGACAGTGCTCCATGGCAACTGCTTCAATTATGACTACAGGGGCTATTATTGGAGAATTTTCAAGGTATGTATACTCAGTAGACATACTTGATTGTTTTTTAGTATGATGATAATTGCATTGTGGGCTGTATACTTGCAATGTTTCAATGATTCTGTTGGAGTCATCTGACATGTACTTCATGGAGGATGGGAACACACATTCAGGTGTAGAGTGTTCTGTAGTATTATTGTACCAAACGCTTAAAGTCTGAACTGTAACTAACTTGAATGAGTTGTTTGTTACATTGCTGAGTATTTGTCTGGTTCTCATTTTCCACGTCTTAGTAGGTGTATATTCTTGCATGTGCAATTGTTCGTTTACTTATGTGGTTTATACATTCTTTTGGAGGGGGTTGCATATGGGACATTACAGTGCTTTTGTTGTTGTTTGCACTGTTGTGTTTTTTATGCTAATTATTGACTGTATACTCATATTATGTTGCTACATAATTATATTTGTCTGTACTACACCCCCCCAGGTTTGTTATGGATATATCAACTATTGCTATGAAATTCCTGTATAGACATTATTAATTTTGACTTGCTGATTACTTCTATTTATGTATTGTTTTATTTCTTCATAACAGGTTGATTAAACACATTTACTACTTCTCCTGACAGCATCCTAGCCTGTAGCAGAAATAGGATTATAATGACTGTGGTGACTCCTAACATTTTTTAAAGATGTTCTGTGGCTTTATTCCAGCATGTGTTGGAATTTGGAGCTAAAGGGAGCATGACATGTTCACACTCATTTTTACATTTCTGAATTACTCCACCATGACATTTTGTTTCATTAGCACGAGCCTCAGCTGTTTATATGGTTGTTAGCATATCTGGCTGCTAAACCCTTATTTTGCAGCTGTCTGCAACATGTACTACTGTTTCCTGAATTTCAAACTGCCCAATCATTGCTGCTCATAGTGCACATGAGCTTAGCATGACAAGCAGATGTTCTTGAATCCCAGCCAGTGTTTTCTATGATCTGATCAATTCTTGGAAAACACTGCTTTTCTGTCTGACCATGGCTTTTTATTATCCTCAGGATGTGCTTCATGAACTGCTTCAGTGCAGCTTTTCTGCAGTTCTTTGGGCATCAGTCTTATCCCTTCCAAGGGGTATTTCTTATTAACATTCACTATCTCATTTCTATACTTTTGATATCTCTTTATCATCTCAAATCACTAGTTCCTATGTCTTACTTATATCCAGCATTATTTGCCTAGAATTCTTCAGATTGCCCCAGTAGTCTCTCTTTCTTTCATTTAGCATTAGGTCTCATGGGACTGTATATTCAGCAGTCCTAATAACATATTCCTTTGGCACTTTTTCTTGTCTTTCTTCCTTTTCTCTGGGTTTGACTGGATTCCTTGACAAATAGTCTGCAATGTCTTCCCCTTTTTGTCTTGCACTGTAATTGATAAGGTTAGAGTTTTAGTGACCATCTTCCATTTTAAGTGGGGATTAAAACTGTGGCTTAATAAATATTACACTAGACTCATAAACATGGTGAGCAGTCAGCGCATACCTAGTACTGTATGCATTCTGAACCTATGCATGATTCATGAAGAGACAGAACACATGGTCCATAATGCATACAGCATCGTTAAGGATCATGAATGCTGATGTATTGTGCACCAACAGTAGTGTCCAATACTGGGTGTTTATGTAGTGGAATAGCAATCTAGTCTATGCCTTAACGGCTGATAGTGCATAATGTAATATTATTTATTTAGAAAGCAGTACATGTGCTGTAGACAGTTGTTATAGGGCAGGTGTAGCAGGTGTATAGTGCAGGGGAGGGAATGATATTCTGCTTTGCAGTCTTAACACAGGGCAAATCATAAAGGCTTCAGCCTTGTTAGGCAGGAGCGCAGAACTGGTTTCATTTACATAGTATGTAGATGAAGGCATCTGTTTATGGTGATGCACACATTTTCTGGGAATCAGTGTTGTCGCTGTTGTAGAGATGAGTTTGTGTGTCAGTGTGTCTTTGTTCATATGTGCATGGTACTAAGGTACAGAATATGTCTGTGCATTCTTATATTGCTTACAGTTGAATTTAACCTTTGTGTCACTGTTTGAAAGTGTATCACTGCTCAGCTGCATTATGCTTCTACAGGTTCATCAAGTGCACATGTAGTTTTTAACCACTGTGGGAATGGAGTTGTACCTACATAAATTTATACATCTCTTCCACTCTGTCCTCTTTGATTGACAGATATATTAATTGTGAAGATGTGTGGTACTTCATTTGCAAATATAATACATGCACAAACTTCTCTGTGCATATAGAAGTATACATTGCTACTCCAGGGCAGTTGGGTACTTTTATCAATCATGTAGGTCCCTGAGATGTGGTTTGTACTATGCACCAGCCCATGTGCAGGAATACTTAGCATGTTCTACAATGTTTCATGGTCCCAAATTAGTACAAACTATACCAGAGAACTGCATCTAGAAGTTAATGCAATTGTTAGTGTTTCTTCATCAGTCTGGAATGATTTTTCTCCAGATTTGATAATGACTTCCTAACATGGACTAGTTGGTTTTTCATCCTATATCTGGCTTAATTATCTCCCCTAGCTTATTGAATTGTTATTGACGTCTAATATTACTTTGTTCTATGTATCAGACAATGGACAATACCATATCTGAGCTTAGATCATTTAGTTATTTCTAGGCCTTATTTCTGTCTGGCAGATCTTGGAAATGTGCAGCTGTTTTTCATAAAGCATCTTTGTTGAACAGTGATAATACAAATATATTTTCTCAGTCTCAAGTTCTAATTATCCATACTTAGTAGGATTCTTATCTATTTCATATTAGTAGGTGGTGACATCACTTTACTGATTCAGGTGACATATGGCTGATTGAAAGTCTTGTAGGCTTGCAGGACTGTTTAACAAATGAACTTTCATACAATGTAATGTTAGATGAATAAAAAATGTGATGTTTTACAACAGAAAGAATATATGCTGCAGCATTTTCAGGACTGACAGGGGGCTTTACTTTTCCACCGCACCAAAACTCAGTAGCACTGTATTTTCTTTGACAAAGACCTGCTGAAAAAAGCTTCCCATCTACAAGGCTGTAGGTGAAAAACAGCACTTCATTCTAAACACAGCAAATTTGGTCAGACCTCTCTCATTTGATTCTGTGATGAATGCAACAAGATGGCAGATCATAAAGCCAGCGTGAGTTGAAGTACTGATTTAGGAGCAGTAATTTTATTTTTTGTCTGCAAAACTAGAACTTTTCTTTCAAACAATGTGGCAACTGCATACATCAGTAGCTGATATTTTGTTTGGAACCCTTTCCTTTTGGTGTTCCATTCTGACTTGTTGGTAGAAACTGCAGTCGGGAGCTTCAGTTTTGAACAGTTTCATTATGGACTTTTGGACTGAAGGTTTACTTCCCTTTATTTGCTGCATTTTGTTGCAGTCAGTGACATGATCATTACAAGGGGATCTTAAGTGAATGTGGAGACATTTGGATGTATGGTTGCCTTTTTTCCTTTGAACTGTTTACCAAAGTTGGTGGCATTTATTACAAGGAAATTCTAAGTGTATAAAACAGGGAACTATCTCACAGAAATTTTTTGGACTTGAAGCTGTAAGTGATCTTTATAATGTTCCTCTTTCTGTGTCAAATTAATTTAATTTACAGCAGCAAAAATTGTGAGGAAAAGTCGAAAGCTGTATATCTTTTTTGTTTATTGCTTCTGATGAAAGGAGATGGTGAATACTCTTTGCCATGATCAGCACATTTTGTAAAGTATGAACAAGAAAGGTCAAGAATAATAGATTATAGACAACTGTTTAGAGGTAAGGGGGCAAAAGATTAAACATATTTTCTTTAATAGTCAGCAAATACTCTTGTTGAATCTAAAAGCAATTTAAGGACAAATATAATTAAAATGTTTCTTTGAATTAGATGAAAATTGCAATAATATTGATATAAACATTTAGACATTTGAGTTTCTTTGGTGGTTGGCAGAGAAACAAACAATTTTAAAAAGTGACTTTTTTTGGAGTGGGCATGTATGAATGGTAGCATGAGTGTATGACTGGCTAGAAGAGTAAATAAACAACAGTTGTTTTGGGATTCTATTTGACCTTTTTCTTATATTTGCCAGAGTAGAAGTAAAGGTCCTAATGTTGGTTTAGAAAATACTGTAATAAAGAGATAATGAAACAAAGGGAACAGCACATGGATATTTCACTATAAAGTTAGATAGAAATTTACATTTAGAAAAATTAAAAAATCATTTAGGAAATCAAAGAAATTAATATAGATGTGGCTCAAAAAGTTAATATAAATGACATTAATATAAAAGTGGTAGTATTAGTAGAAGAAATTGTGAAAAGTGATGAAGTTACAGAGGAAGAAAATAAAAGGAGGAATAACAATCAATACTTAGCAATGTAAAATGCATAGGAAAAGAAATAGCAAAACAAGGAGTAAATTAAAACAAATCACAATTGATGAAAACTTTGGTTGTTTAAAAGCTAAGGAAATGGGGTGGAGTCAACACAAGGGCATAAAGTGGAAAAATAAAGAAGAAGGAGAAAGGAAGATAACATAACTATACCTATGGGCAATGAAGCCAAAATATTGATCTAATTATTGAGCCATCCTTTAAAAGTAATAGATGCTCAGGATAACACAGAATGGGATCAAGACATATTGGGATGATAATTGGGATTTAAGTTTTATAATGGAGTCTAAAATGAATCTTTGTTTAATATTAAGTGATGATGAAGATAATGCTTAAAAAACAAAATAATTTGAGATTAAATGATTTTAAGAGGAATAGCAATAAAAATAGAAAATTAATTATTATCTGATCAGTTGTTAATAAATTTGAAGAATAATGAAAGAGCAAATGATTAACCTATGAACAACTTATATGAATTAGGAAGAATGCATGAAGAAGTGAAGATAATAAAGAAATAAACTCTTGAAGTTAAATAAGATAAATAAAGAAGAAGGAGAAGAAGAAGTAAAAATGAACGGGACTCCAGATAATGTAGGAAGTCAGACACACAAAGAATTTATAGAAGATAAAGAAAAGAAAAATGATAATGAAAGGAAATAACACATTAAGAATATATATGGAATGAATGGTCATGAACAGGAGAAGAGAGAAATGAAACTAATAAGAAATAAGAGAAAATTTCATAAATAATTTTGAAGTAAAAAGGAAATAATGAATTGTTAGAAAACTTAAAAATAAATTGCAGCAGTAATATGGATAAAATTGTTATAATATGTAATAACAATGAACAGAAAAATCAAGGAAATTATTTAATAGTGAATTACATGGAAGACTGGCTAAGGAAACAAAATTACCAAAAGTATTATTTTCGGAAACTGATGCAGACATAGTTTGTCAGATATAGGATGATAATCAACAACACTTTTTTGAAAATTTGATTAATTTAGTGTAAGGGGTGATCATGGCAATCTTGAATTTCTGTAAAATTTAAAGGGAAAGGTCAGACAGCTAACAATGGACTATAACATTTTACTCAGCACAATTGGCAGCATATGCTTCTGATTATAGTCAATCTCAGATTATATAGATGGGAGTTAATTTTCAAAAATAAAAATGCATTTAAATTAAAAAAATAAAGAAGAAAACATTAGTGATACTTAAGAGAAGTAAAAATGGATAGAAAAAAGTTATGGACAAATGTGAAGGAAAGGAATTTAGAACAAGATAAAATAGAACAGATTGAAGACATGGAGTTAAGTCAAAGAGATGGCAGAGACAGAGAAATGAAAACAAAATGGAAATGTGTATGTTAACAGTTTATAATTTACCAAGACTGGAAAAAAGAAACACAATGGACATTGAGGAAACGGTGATGAAGAAATATGTAAATATGTGGGACATCAAATAGAGAGAAAATATCTCTTCAACACAAATGGATGTATGGGGGTAGCAAAAAACCTATATTTTGAAATAGAAAAAATAATTAAAAAAATGATGAAATTGTAATTTATATTGTAAAATTGGAAGAGAAAAATGGGAGTTTGTCTCAAGGATAAGATAAATAAATAAGTGTTGTATCATAGAATATTGCAGAAATTGGTAAGAAACTGTTAGATAAAGATTCCAATGATTTATTTTTTTAATTTGAAGTAATAAATTGGTAGGAAAGATGGAATATACATATATATAGAGACAGTGTAACTTTTAGTGGATATGAAATTTATGATACAGAGGCTAAAAAATGAGAAATGTATGGAAGGCCAGTAGAAGGATTAATGACTTTGACAGAAATAATGATAATCTCAAATTCTAGTTTGAAGTGAAAAAAATAAGGTAAAGAAAATGAAACAACTTGAGGTGCAAAAAGATCAAGACAAATATAAAGAAAATTAAAGGAGCAAAAAGAAAGTAATGAGCAGTGTCAACATGAGAGGCTTCATCAAGGCATATGAATACTGTTAGTGAAAGCCAAGCCTTGGATGCTAAGGTCAGTGCTAAGTTGTTTTCTCATTATAAAGAGGTGAATGGCTTTAATAGTTTTACATGGGCATTTGAAAGGGGTTGTAATTGGCACCAACCTGACCAGGGTCAATTAGTGAGGTTTTTAACCCCACTACACACAAGTAAGGCTCAACATATATTAACTAAAATGAATGAGCTAAACTGTTGTAGTTAAATTGTATTCTGTTTACTTTGATGTTATACACTTACTCCTGAGGTTTATAGCAACACAGAAAAAAAGAGAAATGCCAGTATTTTTTACTTATTGTAAAAATAAATACTCACTTCTATAGGTTTGTGGCGTAGATGTAAAGTAGGTTTGTGGGTAGATGTAAAGTTACTGTTTTTGAAATGTTGGTGCAGCTTATGATAATTCAGCAAGAACTCAGAACTTTGATAGAGTATGTGATAATATGGTTAACAGACTGGGTGTATAACACTGTTGATAAAATGGGAATTAAAGGATGACATCTATCTAGCAAGCAGTGCCCAGCTACATAAGAATGGGGTGCCCATACTACATGTGGGTATAAAGGAATCTCTGTAGGCAGCCTAAGCCTTCAGCATAGTTTGTTAAAGCAAAGGGAAACACTGGTATGAGTATGTGTCCTGATACTGGGGTAAACTTTTCTATTGTAGCTAAAGGAAACAGGTATCTTTACCATTTCCACATATATAGACATAGAGTGGAGAACAAAAGCCACTTATTTAAGATACTATATCTTATAGCTACAGCTGTTCCAAGTTATCACTATAGCCTGTACCTTTTCTAGCAGAAAATAAAGACACCACTGTTAAGAGGGGTACTGCATCAATCTTAACTATTGTTAACCTTGCAGTTGCTAGACAAGAACATTACTTAATCAATCAGCCCACTCCAGCTAGGATGGGTCTATATCATATATTCAAAATTCCAAAATGTCGAACACAATATGTTCAAACCTGGAATTTTGAATATTGAAAACATCGAACGCTCAGAATAGCAAATTTTTCCCCAGGGAAACAATTCGCTGTTCCAAGAAACATACACACAAAACAAGCACACCAAAATAAATAAACCACACACATACAGTTAACAAAACCCAACCCCATACTAAACCACACATACATTACTAACTATCTACTTACCTTAACCTGCACCGTAACCCTAAGGTCTGTAACTATCGCAAACATACCCTACAAAACTATACACAAACAGAGCAATAAATACACACACATACAGTTAACAAAACCCAACCCTACACTACACCATACATACATTACTAACTATCCACTTACCTTAACCCATACCCTAACCCTAAGGTCCATAACTCTCGCACCACAATGGAGGAAATAGCGAAGCCACAGAACGGCCCACCGAAATCTTGCCCTAGGTAAGATTTCGATGTTCCGGGGCTTCACTATTTTCAACATTTGATGTTGTGGGTTCAATGTTTTGACATTCGGCATTGTACTTCTTCGAAATTTTGATATAGACCTGCTAGGACCATGGAAGGGACACCTTTCTGAGGTGCCATTGACCAGCATTAATTTGCAGTGAAAAGGGGATAATGAAACAAGCAGGTGACAGTGACTGGTGATATTCTAGCAGATGTTCTTATTTTCAACTACTTTAATGGCACATTACCTTGTATGCATGATGAAGAAGGTTAATGTAGGGAAACTCAGACAATATCTACACCTCTGACAGAGGCTGCTGATGTGGCTGTATCAGGGAAGAAGCTAATCATGGTAGGAAGCCTGAACCTCAGCCACCACTGTCAAATGGTACTGGACTTCTTCTGGAAGGAGTTAATGTAAGGGGAAAAATTGTTGGAAGCAGTAAGCCAGATTCTGAGACACAGTTGATGAAAAATACTAGAAGGGGAATTAGGAAACATCACAAAGAGAGAGAGTTAAGACAAGCACAGCTCTTGTATCTCAACTTACAGGATATAAGGACAATAGCCAAGGAAGCTGCTAACTCTCAAAGGTAGTTTGAGTCTGTATACTGGGACAAGGGGGTTATTCTGCAAAGAATGGTCTCCTGATTAAAGGCTAGAGGGAGAAGTGGTATAGCAGGTGGTAGTTGCAACAACCTACCAAAGGGCTCTTGTGGCCACAAGTCTACATAATATATTCCATTTTAAGCAATTTTGGGCATAAAGCCATGAACAATCAGGCTTATTCATTTTTTGTTATTGTCCAAACACTGCAAAAGATTTGAGAGGATACTGCAAGACATTTAAGCAGAGCTAAAAGCTTGATAAAACAAAAGACAAAGTTAAGACTGCTTTTTTGCCATTGATTCTTACTGGGGAACTATTTCAGATGGTAGCTATGGATACTATGTGGCTTCTTAGTACCCGATCATCACAAATAAGAGGTGTATCTTAATTGTTTTGGACTGTGATGGTGAGACTACCCTAAGATGTACTTTTTTCCCTGTATTGAGGCAGAGAAGGCATCAGATAATCTGATTAAAATTTTCAGAAGTGTAAATTTTTCTAGGAAATATTGACAGGCAGGAAGGGCAACATCATGTGCTACCTGCTGATTTTTTGTGAAAGTGCTGCAAGGTAATGCAGTTAACAAAAAAGTCAAACAAATGGTTTGTTGGAAAGGGTCTACTATGATTCCATTATTTGTAGACCAGTTTAAGTGGAAGTGGGAGAAGTACCTAGTCCATCTCCTTTTTGTTTATATTGAAGGGCCTACAAATTCATAAATTTTTTGCAATTTGAGCTACTTTATGGTCACAGGCTGAGGAGCCTGTTGATTTAATTCATAAGTGGGAGGGTGAATGTTATTCCTACAAAGAGTCTGTGATGGAGTATGTGCTGAATTTTAGGACTAAGCTTAGGGAACTCATTGGCTTGGCACAGGAGCACCTACCACAGGCATGGCAACAGCAAAAACATTGATATGACAGACACTGAGATCTAAGAGTTTATAGTTGGACAAAAAGAAATGGTGGTTATTCATGTTCAGTAGAATAAGCTGCAGACAGCAGGGAAGTGATCTTTCACTGTTTTGAGAAACGTAAGTGATGTTAATTATGTGATGGAGTTGATGGGTAAAAGTCGGGAAACACATCTCTACCATGACAATATGATGAAGCCCTACCTTTATATAGAGAATCTAGTAGTTAATACATGTAGTGTGTTACAAGAGCAATCTGTGGGAGGTTTTGGTGGTAGATCTCCTCAATAACACTTAAACTGACATCTCAGTACATGAAGCAGAACTATCATAGCAGCTAACCCCTTCACAAATTCTAGTGAAATGAGCAATGTTCCTTGTGTTTGAGGATACATTAACTGCTAATCCTAGGTCACCATATAGATACAAAAGCACAACAGCCAGTCAAAATAAAGCTGCCTTCAGGGTGCCTCAGAAAATCAAGAAAACCAAGTGGGAGGACTTGCAGGAAATGTTAAATCTGCAGGTGATCCAGGAATCCAATAGTCCCAGGGCATTACTGGGGGTTAAGATGCATAAAACAAAGATATCACTAGGTTCTATGTAGACTATGGAAAACTAAGCAGCCATACATAAGCAGATGCATATGTCTAAGGCAACTGAACACTGTGATGTCCAAAATGGCTGCACAATTGAGTAACAGCTTAATGTGTCCCAGGCAGGTATGACCCTAGCCCTAAGCAGCATCCTACCTTTACCAAGAATGGTACCACAATACCAACAAAAAATAATTGACTTCAGAAATTGGATTAGTTTCTGGTGTCCTTTCAAGGGGATCCAGTATCTGTCTTCTTGGGATGACATGGCTGACAGACTTTAACGCTTTGCCAGAGATGGCCTCCACCTGTCACCCCTGGGATTCAGGATCCTGGCCAAAGCTCTTGCCTCCTCCATTGTTCCTGTTTTTAGGCTATGTCCCAAAGATAAAAGATATGTCAAAAAGCAAACTGAAGGTCATGCTGCTTAACGCTAGGATCCTTAACCTGAAAATGCACTCACTGTAGAGTCTCCTCACACTGGAAGATGCCAATGTCTGTGTAGTCATAGAAACTTGGTTCAGGACTGTGGACAGCAACCCCTGCCTTAACAGGCTATACCTCATTCCATACATTCTGACCCCAAAATGAGGTTGGGAAGACTAGGGTTGGTGGAGTCTCTATTTTCATCAAGGACAGCCACACCTACAGACTGGTTTGCCAGCATGATGCACTGGAATTACTCCAGGTAAAACTGACAGTTGGCAAGACACTCATCCAAGTTATAGCCAGGTACAGACCCCCCCTCCATGACTCAGGACACCCACTTCTCCTATCTGGACCTACTTGACTCCATCAAGGTACCTCCTAACAATCTGAGCCTTGGTGACTTCAACTACACCACCATAGACTGGGTGAACTATTCCTGCACTAATATACTCACCCAATGATTCCTTGACTTCATCACTTCTAATGCACTAGACCAGCTTGACTCATCCCCCACAAGAGGAGATAACATTCTGGACTTGGTTCTCACCAACATGGGTGACTGCTGCACCACTCCCATAGTATGTTCTTCCCTGGTGAGATCAGATCATTGGTCTGTCTCATTTGAAGTTTCTATCCCACTCAGCCCCCCCAGCCGTAACCAGGCTAAAAATCTTCTCAAAACCTGACTGAAACCTCTTAAGTGAGGGTATCAGTAGCTTCACACCACCATACCCCTCAGAGGATGCAGACAAATATGCTGAACAGTATGCTAATGCAGTATACAAGCACCTGTACAACTGCATGGACTCAGCCATACCCAACAGAACTAAAATCCGCTCATCGAGAAAACACAAACTTGTCTGGTGGACATCCTCTATCAGCGAGCTTTACAACAAAAGGAAGAAACTGTTGTCCAAGGGTAAAAAGGAACAAGTTCCAAATTGGAAAAACTCCCTCCTCAGCCTCAACAAGCAAATTAGATCACTAGTGAAAACCTCCAAAGCCAATTATGAATTGAAACTAGCCTCTGAAACAAAGGGAAACCACAAAGCCTTCTTCAGTTACACCAGGAACCTCCATGGCAAAGCCCAGGATTGTTCTAAATTAGTATTTAACGGTACCACTTACACTGATGCTGTTGACTTAGCCAACCTGCTAGAAAAGAGGTTCAGCACAAAATTCACTACCCATCCCCCTGAAGGCCCATTTGACATCCATGATACTTGTCTCACACCTCCCATCTCCATAGATCAAGTGTTAAAGGCCCTATCCAAGGCAAAGAACACAGCTTACACGGGACCTGATAGTATCCCAGTCTGTATTCTGCACCACCTCCAGCAAGAATTAGCTTCATCATTGAGCACCCTATTCAACCACAGCCTAAGTACAGGCTTTATTCCAGCAGAGAGGAGAACTGCTATTATCATCTCCTTACACATAGGTGCTGCCACTACTGACCCTGGAAACTATCACCCCATTAGATTGACAAGTCTGATCTGTAAAGCCATGGAGCGTATTATTATGGATCTCATAAACAAGGACATAGGCACTCTCCATGCACTTGACCCCACCCAGTTCAGATTTGTCAAGGGCAGATCTTGCCTGTTGAACCTGGTTGACTTCTTTGAGACTGTCACCAAGGCCCTGAATGAGGGAAAGTCAGTACATACTGCTTACCTTGACTTGGTCAAGGCCTTTGACATAATCCCCCATGCTGTCATCATCGAAAAGCTAACACAACTTAGTGTAAATCCCTATCTCATCAGATGGGTGGCCAACTGGCTCACAGATAGGACCCACAAGGTCAAAATAGGTGCCTTCACCTCTGACAGCAGACTTGTCACTAGTGGTATTCCCCAGGGATCTGTCCTGGGACCCCTACTGCTTGGCATCTACTTCTCAGAGGTCCAGGCAAAGACAAAAGGACTGTGGCTGACCAACTTTGCAGATGACTGTAAGTTGGGTGCTGTCATTGACTCCCCAAATGATGTTAACATACTGCAAGAGGGTCTCACAGCAACAAATGACTGGTGCCAAAATAATGGCCTTAGGATAAATTCAAAAAAATGTATTATCATACCATTCAGCAAAAACATGACCCCTACTGATTACCACATCAATGGCAACCCCTAAGCACACAACCTATGGTGAGAGACCTGGGTACTCAGGTTAACAACAATCTCACATTTGGCCATCATGTAGTGGCAGTGATCAGAATAGCCTTTTACTTGGTTCATCTCATAAGTAAATGGATTGCATCCAGAAAAAAGGAGCTTATTACCTCTCTGTACTCCTCTCTCATTAGACCTATAATTGAGTATAATGCCCTATTTGGAATGTACCTCTCCAAACACCTGCACCAACTAGAACGGCCACAGAAATACCTCACAAAGAGAATCCATGGCCTCCAACACCTGTCCTATGCAGACATGATCAAATCACTATCACTCTACTTGGTACTGTACAGATTGCTCAGAGATAATCTGTGTTTCACCTACAAGGCAATATCAGACCCTGCCCTAGTAGAGATGTCCCATATCTGTAAGTCTAACTCATTGTGCATTACCCACTCAAAATACCTAAATCTAATATGCAATATCAACAAAACCTACTGGAGAGACAGGTTTGTCTCCCAGAGGCTGCCCCATCTCTGGAACTGACTTCCCATACATGTCAAACAGAATACCTTGCTGAACCTCTTCAAGTGCAACCTTGATGAGTGGATGGGAACCACAAATTTGGCCCAGGGATTCCACCTGTGTCCCTCATTTACAGGGGTGACAGATGCTGACTGAGGTTTCTCTTTTTGGGGATAAACTCTTGGCTAGGCTTATAAGGGCCCCAGGGTCATTAGCCTCCTAACCTCCTATAATCCTATGATCCTATGATCCTATGCCTTTATCTCTCCCAGTGTGAAAACAGAAACTGAGCATAGAAAGCCAGTGGACTTATATTTTTGGGTACATTTCAATAACAGGCTAGTAAGTGCACTGCCTGGATGCCAGGAAAAAAGAAATACAGAGGACCTGAAAGAAAATCAGCTACAAAAGGTGAGAATTAAACACTGACTAGAAGAGTACTGCAGCTGTTCAACAAAAAGCAGTGCGAGCTCTAGACATAACTTCCAGTAACCTAGAGGAAAGTATAAGACAACTGCACACAAACCTAATTAAAATAAATGAAACCATGATGGACTTTATCAACTCAAATAACAAAAGGCTGGAAAAAATGGAAAAAGCTTTAAACAGATATTCAGACAAGGTGATAAAACTGCAAAAAATAGAGGTCAAAATGAAGAAATGTCTGGCTGAATATGAGATTGCTCAAGAAGAGATGTTTCAAAAAATAATAGAATTAGAGGACAGAACATATAGGGAAAACCTGAGATTTTCTGCTGTACCAGAGAAGCTGGAAGAAACAGACTGTATTAATTTTTGAAAGCACAAATAAGTAACTGGACTGGTATTCCACAGCAGGAGCTGTTAATTGAAAGGGCACATCTTGTGTATGCTCCAAACCTGGCTATGAGAAAGCAACCTAGACCTAATAGTAAAGATGCAATCCTACCAGTAGAAGGTGTTGATTCTGACAAAACTGTGACAGAAGGACAAAGTAGCAAAATTGTGAGGCAGAAGAGTATTTGTAGAAAATAATTTCTCATTGTGCACCAGGCAGAAGAGGAATACATTTATTACACTATTTGGGGAATGTCAAGAAGCAGGCATGGAATTTAATCTGCTGTTCCCAGGTATCTTCAAAATATTATTTCCTGGAGGGACATAATCATTTCTTGATGCAGTACATACTAAGGAAGAAATTCAAAAGTTTGTTCTACAAATAGTGAGCTATGAAACACAAGGAAATTCTGCTTCTTGTTCTTCTGGTAGCATATAGACTGTGCCAATGAAACATTTTCCAATGTTTCAATGGAAAATGCTTGAAAGAAGGAAAAAAGCACAAGAGTTGACTGGAAGAATTGAGAGTACATTGGAAATGAAACAGAGACAGGATTTGGGAGATGGAGATGAACATGAATAAAACCAGTAACTTGGAAATTGACAAATATGGGATTACAAAGTAATAATTATGTTTGTAATACATGACAGAACAAGAACATCTGGAAATAATGGACTTTTTTGACTTTGTTAAACTTGTAGGGGAATCTGAGGTATGTGGCCTACTTCATGTCATTGATGTTCATAAAAATACTCATGAGAGGAGAAGAGGAGTGAGAAAGTTAACTGTAAGCAAAACATTTTTTCTCTTAAAAGTAATATTTTTATTGTGCAGGATTTTCTTTGTATACTGTAGTTTTATCAGTTACTTTTAAGTGTAATGGGGATAATGGGGATACTAATGTAAACAGGTGTTCCTATTTTTTCTTCTCTTTCTCCTTGTTCAGTTTTAAGAAATGTAGGCCCTGCAGTGCAAAAAAAAGAAGAAACGTCTGGTCAAAATAGCATGACAAAAGAAAAATTGATGTATTTTTTTCATTCTTGCTTAGAGGAATGATTGGATTAAGGCCCTTAGCTTGATCTAGAACGTTTTAAGAGAAAGCAAGTAAATAAAAAAGAACACTGGATATTATAAATCTTTTTTTTCCTAGCAAATAAATGTATGCTTAGTAGCAACACTATAGACAATCTGGTTAAGAGAAATGGCTAGGAGATAATATTTATTGAAAACATGCAAGTGTTTTCCCAGCTGGGAGAGCTATAAGGTTAAGTCAAAACCAGACAGTACTTAGTATAAGCACAGGCTATACCATGTGTCTTAGCATGGATAACTTTCTTTTAGGTTAAACCACTTCTGTGAGTGTGACTGTCAGTTTGGGATACATGTTCCTATTGGGAGGGTAAAACTTCAATATTTGAAGATGTACATAGTTTTCTGTGTTAGTATTAAGTTAATAGGCTATAGGGAGTATTGGGGTATGTTTGTTTTTTGTTTGAGGGCTTTCAATAAAAAAGTTCTGTAAGATGTGACATAATCTCAAATTGATATGACAAGAAACAACTGTATAAAAGATTGCCAAGCACTGTATTTATGTAACACAAAAGCTGGGTCTAGACACTTAAAAAAAGCTGTTACACATACAAGGTGGGAATAATAACTTTTTAACACAATGATGCTTTTTGTATTGCCTTTAAATGTCAATGGACTCACAGATAAAAACAAAAAAGAAAGTGTAGAGAACTATATTAAAAATGTAGAGTGCAAATAAATATGCTACAGGAGACACACTTGGAAAAAACTGAACATGTGAATTTGATAAAGAAAGGTTTTCAGGATGATTATTCAGCAGAATATCTGGGACAAAGGAAAAGAGGAGTACATATATTAATTGCAAGAGAAGTGAGCTCCAATAGTGAAAGAAGAGGGTAAAAAAGGTAATAATGGTAGATTTGTAGTACTCAGAGGCTATGGGCAAGGGAGGAGGATTACACTGGCATGTATTTATATTCCAACTAAAACTGCATAATGGAGCTTAAGAAAATTCTGGAAGAACTAATCATGTTTCAGCAAGGAATATTGCTTATAGGTGGGGACTGTAATTTGATTTGTAGCATTGAGGATGTGTTTGGGGGGCCCAGAAAGGAAAATATAACAAAGGAGGGTAGATTTCTGAAGAAATTTATGAAAATATTTGGCATGAAAGATGTGAATTCAGTACTAGGCGTTTGGGGAGAATTTACTTATTATTCCCCAAGATACAAAAACTGGGCTGGGCTAGACAGAACTTACATTTCACAGGAATATATATATTTAATTGAAAGTCTTGATACACCCCCAAAACTTTTTCAGATCATTTATCAATAATAACTAAAATAAAAACACAGGGTAATGAAATAAAAATAAGACACTGGTGCTTTCCTACTTATCTGTTGAAAAGAAAGGAATTTAGGGAATGGAGCTATTAGGGAAGATAGAAATTTCCTCTGAAAATATAGCTAGGAAATGGAATAAGGAAAGCAAAGGAGATATGGTTAAGAAATAACAAAATTATTTAGAGGGACTGACAAATGTTAAAGTATTGCAGAATAGGCAGAATCTTACAATACAAGAAGAGGAGCAACTGCAGAATGCTAAACAGAAAACAAGGGATTACCTTGATAATATGTATGAGTTTAGAATGATTGCTGTTAAGCAACTGTATTTTTTTATAATAACTCTAGAGCACAAAACCTTTAGCACAACAACTCAGACAACATAAAGTAGAAAGAGCTATTGTCAACAAGGAAGATAAAAAGAGATCCTGTAGAGGTATTAGATGTATTTTGGAAATTCTATGAAAGTCTGTATAAAGCAGAGAAATGTGGAAATCAAGAAAAGGTACAAATTAAAATGTTTATGGAAGAATTAAATATGCCAAAGTTAGAGGTAGATGAGGCTCACTTACTAACAGTTAAGATAGGAGGAGATGAGATAAAAATGGTGTTGTATAACCAATCTACAGGAAAGTCCCCAGGAATAGATACTATTACTGTGGAAGTTTGGCAGCTAGGAGGGAAAGATTATAAACATCTGGAAGTTTTTGTTTAACAGTATTTTAACAGGAGAAGTACCAACATCCTGGAAGAAAGCTGCGGTAGCTGTAATACCTAAAAAGAGGGTAAAGACCCATCATATCCACTTCATACAGGCCCATTTCAATATCAAACCATGATTATAAAGTGTTTATGTCTATAAGGGCTAAAAGAATGACAAAAGGGATGCCAGAACCGATAGATTTGTATCAATGTGTTTTGTGGAGGGGGAGGCAAACATTTGACAACATTAAAAGAACATTAATGATCCAGAGGGAAGCAGAATGAAAGAAAATACCACTGTTGTTTGTGGGTCTTGACTGTTGTTGGTGGGTCTTGATGCAGAGAAAGCATTTGACAGAGTTAGCTGGGACTTTATGAGCAGGGCAATGGAACCATTTGCATTCCCTGATAAAAGTATAAGATTGATTAGGAGGATATATGAGGGATTGGAGGAGAAAATTAAAAGTGGGTGAGTTCCTCTCTGATAATTTCTGCTTGAGCAGAGGAACCAGGCAGAGGTGTCCTTTTTCCCCTTTGTTATTTGCAGTATATTTAGAACCATTGGCAAAGAGAATTAGGAACTTAGAAATTCAAGGATATAATTGGTATAGTAGTCAAGAACAGCTGGATCTATTTGCAGATGATATTATTTTATACCTGATAAAATCTGTAAAGGAGATTTCAGTGCTATGGAATATTTTGAGACAGTTTTAAATCTTTTCAGGATACAAAATTTATGAAGATAAAATAAAGATAATAGCTGTACATTATGTACCCACACATGAATTGGTTCAGCGTTATCCATATTTATGGGGACATGATAAAATGAAATACTCAGGAGTATGGATTAAAAATGATTCTGGTGTCAAAGCTAAGAATATGCTGGAAGAGAGTAAACAAAAGATAATATAAAAAATGAGAAATGGGAAGCTCTGTTATATGTATATGGATAGTAAGATACAAGAGTTAAATGTTTTTAGTCCCTTTAGTCTTATACACAGGTCAGACATATTTTTATCAACCAGAGGAGAAGTTGTGGATAGCAATTAATAAAGAGCTGAAGAATTTTATCTGAGAGGGGAAGATGGCATGAGACAAGTGGGATAAGCTGATTCTTCCACTTGAACAAGGCTGACTAGGATTACCTGATTTGAAGGGGTATTTCAGGGGTCTATATCAAAATTCCAAAGAGGTACAATGCTGAATGTGAAAACATCGAACCCAAAATATTGAATGGTGAAAATAGCGAAACCCCAAAACATCGAAATCTTACCTAGGGCAAGATTTTGGTGGGCCGTTCCGTGGATTCGGTATTTCCTCCATTGTGGTGTGAGAGTTACGGACCTTAGGGTTAGGGTGCGGGTTAAGGTAAGTGGATAGTTAGTAATGCATGTATGGTGTAGTGTAGGGTTGTGTTTTGTTAACTGTATGTGTGTGTATTAATTAGTTTGTTTATGTATAGATTTGTAGGGTATGTGTGCAGCAGTTACGGACCTTAAGGTTAGGGTGCGGGTTAAGGTAAGTGGATAGTTAGTAATGTATATGTGGTTTAGTGTGGGATTGGGTTTTGTTAAATGTATGTGTGTGGTTTATTTATTTTGGTGTGCTTGTGTTGGGTGTATGTTTTTCGGAACAGCAAATTTTTTCCCTGGGAAAAAATTAGCTATTCTGAGCATTCGATGTTTTCAATATTCAAAATTCCAAGTTCGAACATATGGTGTTTGACATTTTGGAATTTCAAATATATGATATAGACCCTATTTCAGAACTACACAGTTAAGGTTCGTATACATAGTAGAAGCAGAAACCTATAATTCAAAGTGGAAAGGGATGATGGTGAAACGGGGGCAAAACTGAGAAACAAGTAGAGTCTGGGTTTTTGAATGCAGATTTTCAAGGGAAATAAGAATAATTATACATAATATTATATTCATACAGTAGCAAAAGGTATTCTAAGAACAATTAAGCCAATACAGGAATGGAGAGAGAGATTCTGCTGATAGAAATAACTGGAATTAGAAATACAGACAATAGGCAAGAGGGGGCTGGAATTTATTGGAGAAAACTGGTAAAGAAACCATGGTATTGGGAGCAAATAACTAGAGGGGGAAAGGTGATAGAATGGGAAGATGCCAAGCATTTATTTGGATTGCAGGTTAGAGATGACTTTCCCTATGAAGGATTGATGTCAGAGTATAGAGAAAGAGAAATAACTTGTAGGGGGGGGGGGTCATAAACGAAAGACCAGCACTGGTAGAATTTTTAGTAGAATCTAGAACAGAAGCTGCTGTTAAAAAGCAATAATTACTAGACCATATAAAATATTGCATGATAACTATAAGAATCAATCAGAGGAGGTTAGAAAGGTTTGGGAAGAGAGACTTGGTAAGCAATTCACAAAGAAACAATGAGCGGGATATATGAGTGCCTCCCAAATATGCAAGAAAATCTAAAATATTTAGGATTTTTGCTTGGAAATGTTTAGATAGGTATTTTTATACCCTAAGTAGACTCCAGAGAATTTTTCCTCAGGTAGACAGGAAATGTTGGAGGTGTGATGGGGAAGAAAAAGGTAATTGGGAACATATTTTCTGGGAGTTTAATCAGTTGGCAGACTTTAAAGATTTCCTGCAGATTGCTCTATCAGAGATACTGGGCGAGCAAATTGGTGTATCTAAGGAAATGATTTTTCTGAGCTATGATACAGAATTAGAATTGCCTCAGTATAGTAAGGCCTTGCTGAGTCTAATTATGGTGTCTGCCAAAAAAGTAATTCCAGACAATGGAAATCAAAGTCTAAACCTGCTACACTAAAAGTAGTGATAGTAACAAAGATAAAAGAACTGGAAGTGGGATCTTTTGAAAAGGGTAGAAGCAAATTGCATAGAAAAAATGAGAATTGTGGGAACAGCACATACAGGGTAGGAATGAGGTTTAAAAGAAGGCAGGATTTAAATGAGTTATGCAATGGCTGACTGACAATGATTGGGTAGATTATAAGTGACATATTTTTTGTAACTAAAATTATGTCTAGATAGTTTGTAATTTATATTACTTGCAACTAAGATTATGTCAACGTCGTTTGTTTTCATTTATATGATTGTACGATTGCCTATGTCATAAGTGATCATTTAATAAAGATGTTTCTTGTTAAAAAAAGAAAAAACAAAACTAAAGACAACTCAAGCTTTACAACAGTTTGGTGTGTCAAAATACCTAATCACTAGTGAGGTAAGTAAGGGTTACTGGCAGTTCTGAAACCTACTTCAAGGGAGAAGCAAGCACTTGTTTCCCTGTCTAAGTTATACAACTTTGCCAAAATGCTTTTGGGGATGAAGAATGCTCCCCCAACTTTCCAGAGGCATATATATCACATCTTTCCAAGAGCTGATGGTTTTGGTTTTCTCTAAACAGATGATATTTCATTTTGTTGACCATGTCAGGAACATATGTAAAATGTCAGAGGTGCTAAGCAGATTAGAAGGAGGTTTATACTCAAGGCAAGCAAATACCAGGTAATGAGCTATAGAAATAGCTTACCATGGTCAGCAACTGAGTGGTGCCAAAATTTGCCCAGAGCTTGACAAAGTGGAGACTATTCAGGAGTGACCTACCCAAAATGTAGGTAAGGATTCCTTGTGACAGTGGGGTATACCAAGAAGCATGTTCCTTGTTATAGTAACATAGCTGTTCTCTGATAGACCTTACCTGAAAAATAGGCCAAATAAAATCTTCTAGATTTCAGCTTGTGAGCTGGCATTCCAGAAATTCACAGATGCCTTGATTGGACTCCCTGTATTAACTATTCATGATTATTTCTAGGTGATTATAGTAAGTAGGTGCCTCAGGCTACAAACAGGGGTTGTACTCAGCCAGAGTTCTTCAAAGGGAGAATAATTTCCAGTAGTATACATTAGCCATAGAATTTAACTAAGGGAAGGATCATATACTATAATGGAAACTGAATGCTTAGTAAGAGTTTGGGTCACAAAAATCTCCAATATTATTTGGGAGGAAATTCATGTAATTGGACTCTGAATGGGTCTTGCAAGGCATCTTTTCTTCTCCTTAGTTGTTCCATCCACCATCCTTTCAGCAATTGCAACATTGAAACATGAATAACATGGTACAGCTGTGTACATTTATCACAAATCTAGAATGATGTATTCACTGTTGCAATAGTCTTTCCTTCTCTCCTCCCCCTCTTGTCTATGGAATAGGATTGGTTGTTCTCCTTCTCAGTTCCTGGTTACTCCCTCCTCCTTGACACATATTCTGGAATCTATAAGCTTAGGGGGTTCCTACCTGTTGGGGGCCTGAAAGAAGTGAGGTTATGGCATAGGCAGACTCTCTTTACATCCCGACATTGTGACACTGGACAGGGCGTCATCGACTTCGGAAGGAGGAAAAAATTCTCTGATAGTTCGGCCAGCTAAGGGCTTCCACAGCAGGAAATCACATAAGTTAGGACTGCAACAGTGAATACACATAAATCTACATTTATGGTACGTGTACACAACTGTACTTTCTTTCTTGACTTTACATTATAGCAACTTTTATTGAGAAACCTTCAAGAAATGAAGTTTGAGGGAAGGCAAGAGAATTTATCACTCCCTATATTCCAGTTAATTTTATTGAGAACTCCTCAAAAAATGAAGTGTGGTGGAGAGTAAGATAATTTATCTCAGAAATAACACTACTAAGTTCTTTGTTTAAAAGACTAACTTTGTTTACATTGCCATCACTATTCCTAAACTGGATTGTTTTATTATAGGACTGTGATCCCAGATTCCATCTAAGAAGCTTGCTTTTGTGTCCACTCAATATGTGTAACAATGTTAAGGGTTTATGATCTATCACTGCTATGAATTTCCTCCCAAATAATTATGGAACTTTTGAAAAATGCTTGCAATTCTTTAAAATGCAAACATAGGAGAGGTTACATTGAACTTTCTCTTGTAAATAAGTATGGAGTATATAGAGGAGATGTATGAAGCTAAGCTGCAAATAAAAGTGTACATTTGTTACAACAGGAATGTACTGCTCTTTGAACATGAAACTAACAGCTCTGCACACATCTGCTGTGGTTGAAACTTAATACTGCTTGAAGATGACGCTCTTAGTCAAATCATATTATCTTATTTAGGACTAGAAAGCATGTTTCAAAACTACAAAAATAAAGACTATACGAAATCCTGCCTGTGATTCACATAAACAATGAGAAATGACTATAATATGTGAGCTACTGGATAAGGTACAGTGTTTCATCTACAATTAGTTGGGGTTTTGACTAACATGGTAGTTAAAATTTTCTGTTTGTCATCTGTTTGCTCAAAACTTTTCACTTTAATATAAAACATTATTTCTATTTGTATATTTATTGTGCAAGAAGCATGGTTTGTTTTATTTGTTTCAAATAAAGAACTATTCAGTTTTAAACATTTGTAGCTGTTGATTTATTTGTTTATGAGCTTAAGGGTATGTATATCGAATGTAGTGCATTGACTGCTGTTTATATCTACCCATCAGAGAGTGACTGTTAAATTCTACCATTCAAATATTAATAATTGGCTTACTTTAAGGGTAAGCAGTAATTTGTGTTCTTAGTTTTGTCAGGGGAGTTGGTGCCATTATTGTCACTTGTGGAAGAGAATGTTGATATTAGAGGGTTATTTGCTCCCTTCTTTTCTGAAGAAATATTGTGTGTGTGTGCGTGTGTGCGTGTGCGTGTGTGTGTGTGTGTGTGTGTGTGTGTGTGTGTGTGTGTGTGTGTGTGTGTGTGTGTGTGTATGCACTCATGCACAAAATAATTTTGGAAAACTATTTTTAATACCGTTGTTTAATTGTCACTTAAGACATAGGCAAACATACATTTATATAAAAGAAAATAAACTATGTTAAACTATTCATAGTTACAAACGTATATCACCCACATTCTTTTATACAATTATCATCAATCCAGCATTACATATTGCTCTTTTCCTGCCTTTCCTTAAACCTTACTTGTCCAACACATTATTTTGCATGTATCGTTCCAGTTTCCATTATTTCTGTGTAATTTATTCCAAGCCTTATATAAAGATCCCACTTCCAGTTCTTTTATCTGTGTTACAATGTTCACTACTTGAAGTACAGTTGGTTTAGACTTTGATTTTCATTTTCTAGTAAGTCATAAACTAGCATAAAGTGTTTTAAGAACTGTCAACAATTTTTATCCTGTACGGGATATCAATGTCGTGCAATTTTTTAAACTTACAGCATTATTATGGTGTGTTGATCATGTATGCTCATGCTGATAACATTTATTTAATAATACCATGTCAAGGCTATATCTAGCAATATTTACTGTACCAATGTGCTCGCCATTGATTGCTTTACTGCACTCTTTTATATGTGTCAACAACAGTACGGAATGTAGACAACCTTAGTATTGAATGCTTATTTTAGGCTATGCAACTGAAGAGGCATTAGACAGCATTGAAATGGTGCAGTTCAGGAAATGTATTATGTTGTCATGAGAGTCTTTGTGTGTATGTTCATAAAGAAACATTTACATCCCATTAAAGCAGTAGTTTGCCATAAAATATTACAGTATTCATTGTACTGCATTTTCATTCACATTTTATTTTCACTTGTGTCATTTGGCAATGCTACTTTCAAGCAATCTCTGTAAAGCTAATTTCATTGTTACTTTTTGCAGCACGTCAAATATGTTACTTTTAAAAGATTGAATTGTATTACATGGAAATGCCTGGAAAAAATCAGTTCCACTGATAAGGAAAGTAAAGTCTTTTTGAGTCCAATCAAAAAAAAAATTGAGGAGCTATATGTAGATGGGTTAGGGTGGTGACTGCTATATATGCAGATGGAAGGCACATCATAGAGTACAGGAGATGCACAAACAATATGAAGAATGTGTTTGATAGAAGGACCAAGATGTATACTTCCTGAAGGAAAGTAATTGTTCAAAGACATCCAGGTCCAAAGCACTTTATACAGATGAGCAGCTCCTGTTGAGCCTGATCCTGGAAATGTTTGCCTCTGGTGTATCTGGAGTTATTCATAGTTTCATAGATTGTTACTAGGCTAATGATCTTGTGGGGGGACTTTCTAAGCCTAGCCAAGTTTTCCCAGAAGAATAATAATGTCCTGTATCTGAGCAGGACATTGAGAGCCAGACATTTATAACCTACCTCTGTCTATAAAGGACATGGGTGCCAGGCCCAGTATAAATTTCTTCTTCTCCATCCACCGGTCCAGGTTGAACTTAAATTGGGTAAGAGATGAACTCAGCTTCACATGGATGGGAAGCCTGTTCCATAAGACGAGCAATTTCTGGGACACATATCTGTCTCTCCAGCATGTCCTGTTTAAGTCACAGACAAAATTCAGGTCAATAAGCCATGTATTTCTGGTACTCTTTGACTTATATGTAGGAAACTCATAAGTGTGGGGTTTGTGGATGCTTTGTAAGCCAGGTATAGATCACCCCTCAGCAATCTATAGATGACTGAGTAGAGGGAAAAGGATTTAAAGTAATCTGCATAAGGTGGGTTTATTATGCCTTGTCTTCTTTTTGTAAGGAACCTCTGAGGTTGCTCTAGTTGCTGCATACGCCTGGTCAGGTACATACCAAAGGGAGTATCGTACTCTTTGATTGGTCTCATAAGGGTGGAGTACAGAGGTATAATGACCTCAATGGCTCTAGATGCCATGCCCTTACTTATAAGTTGTGCAACATAAAAGGATTTCTCCACCACTGTGGCCATGTGGTGGTTGAAGGTAAGGCAACTGTCTATGTGCTTTCTCAGATCCCTGACCATTGGGTCAATTCTTAGGAGAGTATTATCAACATGGTAATTAGTCAGCATGGTTGACTTCCCAAAATGCACAATTATGCATTTCTTAGCATTGAGTTTAAGACCATGGTTTTGGCACCATTTATTAGTCAGAGATAGACCTTCTTGAAGAATGCTAGCATATGCATGGGAGTCGATGATAGCCCCCAGCTTGCAATCATCTGCAAACTTAGTCTACCATAAACCTTCATCATTTGCTTCCTTTTCAAGGAAATAGATACCAAAAAGGAGCAGGCCCAGTAAGGAACCCTGAGGGGACTCCGCTAATGACTAGCCTCTTGGCAGAGGTGGCCTCACCTATTTTGACCTCTTGGGTCCTATCACTGAGCCAGTTTGCTATCCATTGGGTAACAAAAATGTTTATACCTAAATTAGTGAGCTTGTCTATAATGTCTGAGTGGGGTATTGTATCAAAAGCCTTAGCCAGGTTGAGGATAGCTGTGTGCACATTTTTATCTTCATCCAGTACTTTGGCGACTCTCTGAGAAAAGTCCACCAGATGTAATAGGCATGATCTTCCTTTAGCAAAGCTGAACTGTGATGGGTACAGCTTTTTCAGGCTACCCATGCGCTCATTTATCATGTTTATGATGATTCTTTTGATGGCCTTGCATACGAGGCTGGGGTCTATGTTAAATTATTGAACACTTAAAAAGCGAACAATGATTTATCAAACCCATGTAAGCAAAAGCTTATAATCTCGAATGCTTCGAACAGCGATTTTTTTCCCATGGGAAAAAAAATCGCTGTTCCACAAAAAAAAAAAAAAAAAAAAAAAAAAAGTTGCAAAACATTACATAAAGTGCGTGTGGGGGGGCTGTGCCCCCCACACCCCCATTCTTAAATATAACAACTCCGAGATCGCACTACAGTCGCGAAAATGACAAAGTAATGGAAGTGACAAAGGAATTTCTTTCCCAGGGAAAGAATTCGCTTATATGCTGTTTTGCTATTTTGCCTTTTCATGCTTTCAAGTTCAATCAAGATGCATTCGAAAGAATGTGTCTTCAATCATTTAATAGGAACCCATGAGGGTGGTAAGACTTATGGGCTTGTAGTTACCTGGATCAGTATTTGGCCCTTCTTTGTGTAGGGGAATGACTGTAGCCATCTTACATTCCTTGGACACAAAACCTGATTGAAGGATCCAGCTGAAAAGTGATTCAAGTGTTACCGGGAGGTCATGTTTCATGCTATTTACTAAACATCCCAGGATGTAATTGGGGCCCATTGATGTATGTTTTTGGCCTGGGAAAGTGCATTGATTTTCCCTAGTAGTGGTTAAGGGGATTTTGGTATGTGGTGTTTCCTTTGGACTATCAGGCGGAGCTGGGAGAGAAATTTGAACTGAACCTGTCAGACAAAAGGTTGGTAATGGCTTTACAATGTGGGTGATGCCGTTTACAATCACTTCTGATTATTGTTGTGCATTTTTCCTGAGATTACGGACATAGTTGTAGAAAGCTTTGTTGTTGTCCTTTGCCTGAGAAGCTAATTTTTCTTCAGATTTAGCCTTTGAAGCATTAATTAACTCCATTAGCTGCCTGTTTAGATTGGTCAGGGAGCTTTTGATATGTATGGCTTTGTTCCTCCTATGCTTGGCCAAGATTTTTTCTTTTGTTGTATAACTGATTGATACGGTAATTCCCACAGGGTGGCTTGTCTTTTGAGTTTGTCTTATTCTTAATATGGCTGGGCACAGCTCACTCTATACAGCTATCAATATGGTGGTACAGAGATTATGTAAATAGCTCAGCATATGCTATGGTGTTTACTGAGTTTGGGGGTGCTAGAATTTAGGGAAGGTGTTGCTTAGTAGAGAGAGATTAGCCTTGGAATAGTTCCTAAAGGTTTTTGGTTTTACTGGATCCCTGAATTAAATTTTTATTTCAAGTAATACTGCCTTATGGTCAGATCTGATGAGTGAAGACATTACATTGGGTGAGGAACATTGGCCCCCATGTTTGTGAGTACAGGGTGAAGGTCGTTTGTACCCCTGGTAGGAGAATAGACCAACTGTTTCAGGATGTTAGTAATAACAAAGTTTGGGAATAGCTGGGCTTGTGCAGTACCACATTCAGATATTCCTTCATAGGTTCAGTTAAGGCAGTAGGTGTATCAGCTGGCATTGCCTAAAAATGCACTATGGGAGTGGAAAAGGTCTTTGCCAATATCTGAAAGCCTAGAGGGGATACGTGCTGACCATCCCTGGCAAAGCAGCATTGTCTCTCAACCATGTCCTCCCAGGCCGTCAAATATTGTACCCCCTGGACTGACACCAGAAGCTAAGCCAATTGTTAAAAATCAATCATTATTGCTGTGAGTGCACCTGAGAGAGCAGGTTGCTGTCTCTTTTAGTTGTTTTTGCTTATGCAGATGTGTACTGCAGAGCACTCATAGTGTAGCATATATTTTCCAGGTGGATGTGACTATATGCCTGTCGGGACTTCTCCACCTACTTTGGCCTCAAAAGGTTAAGTATAGGTATCTCTGGTGGTACCATCTCTGTCTAGTATGGTTAATGAAGAATCAGAATTTCTGTTTTGGTGGCAAACCATAAGGTGGTATAACACCGTCCCTCTCAGATGCCAGAACATTGAGCACAGGTGGTGTGACACATCAGATAAAGACATGCTCTTCTTATGACTCATGGACAGAAAGTGAACCAGGCCCTAGCATACATTTGTTTGATGCATTGCTGAGTACAGAAATGATAATGTAATTCTTGTAATGGTAATTGCTATGTTCACAGCAGCATCTGTGGCTTCATGGCCTACCCTGGCACAAGGCCTCTTTGTGGTCAGAAACTCGTGTAAGCTGCAGGCATTTTGTCCAGCTGGGATACTGTCATTTTTAGGTCAACAAACTGCCCACCACATGAACACTACATCTTCAGCAGTAGCCACAGCTGTTGCTATACTGGAGGCTGCATCCAACTTCCAGTGTTTTGGATGCTGATATAGAGGACAGTAATGTATGTGGAAGTGTATATTTATTCTGTATCTTTGGCACCAATAACTGGATAGGTTGTTCTATCCTCAAAGAGCACCCACTACTGTGGAACTACAGTAGATGTGGATGTGGATATTGATTCCTGTGATATTGCAGTGCAGAATGTTCAGATCTCCAGGGACAATAAAGAGTCATAGGCACAGGCAGCCAGAGCTTTGCACTGAATTGACCACAATATGCATTGATTACTACAAGAATTGTGTGTGTGATGTCAGAAGCAAGAAATTCATAGAGCACAACATGAGTCAAGTCCATAGATATAAAAATAATGCAATAGGTTTGTGGTGTGATAAGCACGGACTCGAAATGCTGTTTAAAAGCTGGTGCAGATAGACAGAACATTGTTACAAAATCAATAGCTCCTGTTCCATACTCTCCAGCAGCTGCCATTACCACAGCATTTTAAAAATCAAAGTCATCATCGCCACGTGACCCACACTTACAACGATGTTTATTTCCTGTTAGAATGTCATCTCACAGATAATGGGAGTTATTGATAGTGATGTAATTTCCACAATTAGATTGCATCATAGTAGACTGGTAACCTTCTCCCTGCATATGGTGGTTTGAGATCCCAGCAGTCAGTAGTGTTAGTGTCTTCCAAAGCACTGCTGCTACTATGCACAGTGAGAATGGCTTTACACAGCAGGAGACTTGCCCTGTTTTGTGTTTGCCAGGCTATGGCTAGGTTGTGTGGCACTTTGTGTTTGCTGTTTGTGCTAGAGATGTCATTTTATGTCCAATCTGATCCCTTGTGATTTAAATGTAGTAGAACCTGACAGTAATGTGTGGCTATTACATTGTATAACTTGATTAGACTAAACGCACACAGCTTCTTTTGCAGAGCTTCCCTTGTCTGATTTCTCACTAGATCATCACGTACCTGGCTAGTAATTAATTGCTTGACTGGTGGGGATGAAGGTTACATCTTCTGCTAATGTTCCTCTAGATTATCTGCCTTCTCTGCTGCTGCTGATGGTGCAGGTGCTGGTGCCAAATAGGTTTGGGTAGACAGAAATAAGTTAAATTGTAATGCTTAGACTTGCTTTTTTCAAACATAAAAAAGAAAAAACAGTTTAGGAGACAAGAAAAAGGGAAATAAAATATAGCTAGATATAGCAGGAGTTGATGGAGACCTTAGGCTGAGGTTGTGAAGTATGCAGTATGCAATAAATATTTGAGATGCCTTGTCAGTTTTGCATTACAAAGCACCTCCTGAGTCATCTAAAAAATGAAACCATATATTTAGATGATGAACAATCTATTTTAATAACATTTATAAGGACAATTGTCAAGCATACATTCTAGTGGTATTCAATAAATTGATTGGTCTAATCCCTTGCTAACATTTTTTACTTCCCATATACATATCAAGATTATTTCTAAAGGAAGTTAATGACTGACATTTCCTTGTAGTAAAAGGAAGCTTAAATCTTGGAAGCACACTGTAATGTATCTGTCACATTTTTCCTGTTATAGTTAGTATTAAGTTTCCTGATCTGATATTAACTCCTCTGCAGTGCAGTCCATGCATAGACTTTTAAATAGAACTGGATAAGACACTGTCTTATAGGGCAGACAGAGGTCACTTGGGAATATCCTAAAATAAATTTCCTAAGGCTTTTATCAACAAGTAATTTTCCAGCTATGTGATTTTTGGACTAAGGAGTAGTTGTACAAGTACAAATTGCAATACTATTCTATATTCAATAATGGGTCAGATCACAGAGTATGAAGTGGCTTCATGATCTTCACTGAATGACTAGGCATGCCCTTTAGAATTAAATGGGTTATAACACACATACTTTCTGAATTCCATAGATAAACATTGATTAAAGTTTTAAATGTTGCCTACCATTGTCTCCAGATCTGTAATGATGGCATTGTTTTTATGATTTACCTACATATTTTGCAATCATAATTTATGTACATTTTGGAACCTGTGGTGGTGGTGCTGCGGTAGCGTTGTCGCCTCACAGTAAGACGCTGTCCGGTTTGATTCTCAGCTAGAGCATCTTCTGCGTGGAGACATGCGTGAATGGGTGTACCTTCATTGAAGGTTGTGCATCAGGGCTGGTAACTCGGCATGTAAAAGTCAACTACCAATCATTAGCGGACCGGAGTTCCACTATGGCGACCCCTAACCAGGAAATGCCAGAAGAAGAATTAATGTACATTTTGGAAAATACTATGACATATTTCCTTACATTATGGATGAGATCATTACTACCACAGCAGGTGTTCATTTTTGTAGAAAATCCTGGAGAATTTCAGTGTCTTGCAGTCATTATTCTATCTGGTTATCCATATTCAATTCCCACTTTTAAATCTGGTAATAGTCAGAAAAAATGAAATGCACCAGAACAGTTCCCTGTGAAACACAACTAGTAACCCTGTTAAGATAAATGAATTCCTATCTTGACTTGTATCTTAGTGCTTAATTAGTGTTTTCCCCATCAAATTATATATGCACAGATATTTAATGGTTTTAATTTGTCACTTATTTGCTTATCTGGAATAGTTCTGAATGCCTTATTGCTGTCAAGATAAGCAATATACACTATCAGTTCATCAAGTGCTTCAGTTTCAGCTTCAAAGAATGCCATAAGATTCAGTCATAAATATCTTCCTTAGACAAAGCCATACTGCTCCATAACTAACAGATGATGGTTTGGATAAAGCCCAGAATGACTAAGTCTAAAATTGTTAGGGTCTGATGTGATCCCCCTGCCCAGTTTATTAATTGGTACAACTTGAGCCTGTCACCACAGGCAGGGATGTATCAACATGTTTACATTTTTAAACAGGATTGACATTGGTTTTCGTAGATGTTCCTGCCTTCGGTGAAGGAAATTACTGGCTATAAATCTGTTCTGATACAAGATTATTTTACTTATGACAGCAGTTATCATGTTTGTCGTTATGAACAAGATGTTTTTTTTTTCCTTTTCTGTATAGCACCCTAATATATTATTAGTTTATTGAGAAGTTTGTTCAACATTTTTTAAGCACATTCACTTGTCTGGAGGTGAAGTGGCTTCTTAAGAATACAGGCATGCTCCCTCCAGTAATACTGTCATTTTCAGTGTTGTCCATGAAAGATTGGTAGACATTGAAAATCTGGATGAATGATTAAATTAATTGTTTATTGATAACGTTGCATTTGGAGGTTTTCACTTTCAGTTTCTGATGCAATAAAAATCATAACTTATTGTTGTTTTCAGCCTAGAAAATATAGCTGAATTAATAGTTACATGTAATGGTAGCTGGAGATGTTAAAGCTACAGTAAGTGCAGAAAGCTCCTGAATTGGGAATACTAACTGCAATGGATTATAGCTGTATTATGACAGGTCAGTAACCATTTAATGTGGTCAAACAACAGGTGGTCAGTCTCTTTCATCCACAGGGTGAGTCAGTATCATTCATACCAGTCATATTATTGACTATATACACCTCAGATGTGACTGCTGTCAGATGCATAGTGTAAGCACTTCAACCACACTCCCTTGCATATACAAATACAGGCACACACACACACACACACACACACACACACACACACACACACACACGTACACACAAACACACACATATGAGGATCAGTCAAGCCTTTCAAGTATCCTGATTTGGTCAAGACACTCCATTTAAATGGCAGATTGGTGTATTATCTGGGCATCCAAATTTGCATGCTTCCCGTCACAAATCCAAATCCTGTACCCAACCTGATCACAAGCTGTGACTTATATTAGGAGATAGGCAGCTGGCCCACTCAGTGGTATGGCACATATTTATTTCTTTATTTTTCTAGTTGTTGGGAGTTTAGATTGGCCTCCTCTCTTCATATTTATCTTTTGTGCCTTCACTCTTTTAAAGAAGGAGAGGCAGCATTAGAGAATCCCTTTATAGTAGTGACACCATTGTTTATAGTGAGTCTAATCATTTTTTCACACCACAAGAAAAACAAACCTGAATCCATATTGGACATAATTATGGTGGTTCAACTCTGACTTTGTAACCTCTGTAGGGGTTTACTTTAATGTTTTTTTACTCAATAAATTAAATAAAGCCATGGCTACTACCATCTGGGGATGGGGGCAAGTGATCAGCTCATCCTATACACTGCAGCAAATTGGGACGAGAAGCACACATCTTTAACTGTCATCTGCTTTTATAATCAGTTCTGCCTGCAGATAAGGAGGAAATCCTACCCCGTATGTTAAGTTTTCTTTATAAATGTATAGCATGATATTGGCGTTTATATCACGTTATTGAAAGATGAAAATAGTGAATGCTATTTCATCGAACCTAAAATATCTAAATCACATAATATCGAACATTCAGAATAGCAAATTTTTTCTTTGGGAAAAAATTCTCTATTCCGAAACACATACACACAACACAAGCACACCTAAAAAACATCAGTACACACACATACACTTATAACTCTACAACTAACCCTACACTAAACTATACATACACTACTATCTATCCACTTACCTTAACCCAAACCCTAACCCTAAGGTCCATCACTATCGCACAGTCACCTAACCCGCACCCTAACCCTAACTCACTTAACCCACTCCTAAACCTAATTCACCTAACCCACGCCCTAACCCTAACTCACCTAACCCGCGCCCTAACCCTAACTCACCTAACCCACTCCCTAATCCTAACAACCACACAATCGCACACTTACCTGAACCCGACCCGTAAATCTCCACCACAGCGCTGAAAATAGCGAAGCCACCGAACCTGCTAACCAAATTCTTTCCCTAGGAAAGAAATTGGTGTTCTGCAGCTTCGCTATTTTTAGCATTCGATTAAAACGGGTCGATATTAGAACATTCGAAGTTTTAAAACTTTGATGTTCTGATATAGACCCTGATATTGGCCCCATATATTACAAAACTGTGCCCTGCTGGCTGGGCTGGGTAATGCAGTACAACTTCTTTGAGTCTGAGACCAGCTACTTCAGGTCATATCTGCTACAGATGTGTAACTAGCCTAGCAGGTTTTGAAGCAACCTGTTTGGATATTTAGTGATACCGGATGAGCATTTATAATGTATCACTTTAGTTATCACTCCTGAGATTTATAGATCTAGATAAGTGAGCTTGCTATTATTGAAAAAGAATCACATGTATGTTTCATCAGCTGGATAAATGTGCTAATAAATAAAGTAAGAATGCAGTTTAACATCTGCATGCTAGGCAGTGACTACTACTAAAGTACTAAATAGACCTTTAAATTCTGAAGTAAATTGTAAGGTTGTTTCATGTGTACAAAAGCAGCTTAGGATATTTGAGGTTTGCATGAATGTTTGTATGCATTGTTCTGTGAATGTACGTGTCTCATTTCGTTAAGTATACTGTTGCTTAGACAAATACTAAAAGTTTATGTTTCTAGAAAATATTTTGCAATGATGTGATTAACTGTTATGATTGTAGCATGGCATTCTTGTGGTTTGAATATTATCATGCTATATGAATATAACAAAGCCATCCTTGCAAGTGACAGCCACTAATTTTGACAATGACAGAGTGTGAGGACTATAAAAGACTGCATTAAAATGTAGTCCTAGACTAAATGTAGTATAAGGAGCTGTGCTACTCCCAAACAGCTCAACAAATATGAAATAACTTATAATATGCATCTCTAAACTGGGACCCTGACAGACATTTCATGGTATACAACATGGCATACTGTGCTGATCCATTTCAGCTATACCTGTATATTGATTGTTGGGCAACTCTACCAAGCTATTGCCAAAAATCAGCCTGAATCTGATTAAAGAGGCATATGCATATTTTTCATGTTTTGTCTGTTTTTTATCTCCCTTATTTCCCTTCTTCCCCTTGTTTCACTCATGCCTTACTCTCCTTCACATCCCATGCCCAACAATTGCACATAACTGTAAATGCTGTCTTCTTTGTATACTATTTTCTCTGTAGAATCATTATACTATAGGATGTTATGACAGTATACAGGCACTCTTCTTAGTGATTTTACTGACAGAATACTTGTATGATGTCTACTTATGAGTATATTAATTTATCCTACACATTATCCTGACTTCTTCTCTGCATGGTTGCTCATATCGTCATCACTGTCGCACTGATATTGATTAAAATGTATTGTTCATTGAGTATTTGGATGTATTTCTGTCATACCGAGCCTGATGATGGTGTAGGTAGTTCAGTGCTACTGGGGTTAACAAACTTTAAATTAATAAATAAACTAAACCTATTTGTAAGGTTTGTCCTCTACACACTGGACCTTCTTTCTAAGGTGCGCCAGACAATGACAAGCAGACCATACTTCTCAGAAGCAGGCTTGTTTTAAAACATAAAACTTGGTGAAATCTTGTGTATCATCACAGTCTTATGTTTGTATCTCTTATGCTTAATGTCCTCTGAGGCCAGGAACAGTAAGTTAGTGGGGCTGGACTTAATGGTTTTGGAAAGAATGATGGCCAAAAAAAATGAACATTTTGTAATCTACATTATACTTTCTCATCTCATATTACCTCTTTATTCCTGCATGAGCTTCCATTCATTTTTACAAGTAGTCTATTAGTGTGATAGGAACTGAGAATAGGAGTAAAAGCACAGCAATCATTGGCTTTGTCAATAATGTTTTGTGTGGAGATTAGCTATTTGTAATCTAAGTGGTGAAACAGTTTCAGCCAATTTAAAGCCTTTTGGTGGCTGCGGTATTGATTGTTGATGGCAAATTTTGCAACCTTATTATAGCATACCTCCAGCTTATTTTTAATGTACAGAAATACAAAACTAATACTCTCCAAGGAATAAACTCTGCTTAAGAAGTCAGGATACAATGCTAAAAGTACAAAAGCACAGATACACGACTGCCAATACGCAAAAAAGTATTTATTCAATAATAGGTAAGCGCTTTCACACATACACTTGTGCTTCTTCAGACCAAATAATGAACAAAAATAGCACATTATATACAATTTCAAAAACTAATAAAACAATCAATGACATCATTAATTGCACTTCAATAAAAATACTTGATTTAAAAGCTCTATTTAAAGAGACTACGTGCCTTTAAAACAGGCTACAAGTGGCCCGTAAATTAAATCTATACTCATAATTCGTGACCGGATGTTTAAATACTTTGCAATAATTTTAGATATTTGTAAGATTTTATATGTTTGTATATATTAGTCGTTATGTCTATTTATGTACCTTTATGAAAAACAACTTCACCTAATTAATAGCAGGAAATGATGCCTTATTTAATTAATATATAAGAAGATGTTTAATTAAATTATTTAGCTGGCCTGAGGAAGCCATATTGGTGAAAGCGCTTGCCGTTGCTGTTTGTTAATAAACCTGTTTTAAACTACAAACTACAAAAGGTGTGGATGCGAATATATTCTATGAAGTGAAGTGAATACTGCTTTTGAAACGCATTGGAAACGTGATTGTAAGATTTGAATACTGAGCATATCGTTCTGCCATCGCATTAACTGCTGTATTTTAACTTTTGTTGGACTATTATATCGCAGCTATTTGTTTTTTACTATTTCCTAATTTAGATGTCTGTCCTAAGGTCTCAAACACCCAACTCCAATGTCTGCTTAAAATGTCTCTAACATATTACACATCATAATTGATAGCCATCACCATGGCTACATTATAGTTGTTCTTTTTCTAGGTGTGGACCTGTATTTTATTATGATATATAATAAAAGAAAAAAAAAAATATTCATTTGCTTGTCCATAACGTCACCTGATATTTCATTCAAGAATTGAATTGGATAGTTCCTTTCCAGCAACACCGTTTTCAATTTGTCAAGTTCTTTTAAAAAGATATCATCCTTGGAGACCAGTCTGGATAGTCTGACCATTACCTCCTTTACTAAATTTCTTTTCTGCCACCAAGGGTGTCCACTATCAAAGTGAAGGAAACTGTTGGAATAAGTTGGTTTCCTAAAAATAGTACTTTCATATCTGTTCAACTTAAAAATGTATTAATCAGTATAATTATGCCATAAAAAGAATGACGGCATGAATAATGCTCTAAGTAAACACACCACTAGTTTTCCGGAATTTATTACATATTGTTTTTATTTTAGAAAACATGATAAAACTGGGAAGCATTGTTATTGTAGGAGAACTGACTGTATTTTCATACATTATCAAGATAGTTGAGGAATAAAACATAATGTGTACTTATCAAGATTCTGTATTGAATTTACACAGTTAGATCACATGATACAGTGATCCCCATGATAATTTATTGTTACTTTACAAATAATCACATATTCATGTATGTGACCACATATGACACCACCTTTCTTTGGAAAGATGAATCTAGCAGCACAAAAATATCAGCCCAACTGCTTCCAAATACAGTGCATTATACTATATATATCACTAATACACAACAAAATAAAAAAAACAATTTTAGTAGTTTGACTGTAGCTACAAACTTCTAAAATGGTATGCATTAGTTGTAGCCGCTGTATCAAACTTTTTAATCAAGTGCCTATATCTAGCATACTTAGGATATTACACAAAAACATAAGTACTGTCCTTTTGTGAAACTTGTGAATCTGAAATGTTCTTACTCATATCCATGTCTTTAAATCCCACCTTTATGCTACCCCTCTATGCAACTGCAGTGACCCCCCTGAATTACCGCCCCTTGGTAGGAGGACACCACCTGAAACCTCTGTTACTTACTTACTCTCACTATCTTTGAAACACCTAGATGTGATGTATAACTTTATAAATATTGCAAATATGTGCATACTCTGACAACCTTATGTTCATATATCGTGCAAATACTGTAAGTTTTGGTGAACTGCTGATTGAGCTATGAGACTATATTGTATATGACTATTTGCTTCTTAACTGTTCCTGCCTTTTACGTGTTAACATTATACCACTGTTAACCAATGACTATTATTGAATACAGCTGTCACACCTGCCTAAAATGTCAGTATTCTACTAAATGTTAATCTTTAATAAAGTATGTACTTCACTTGTAACTTCTTGGAGCTTTTCTCCCCAGGACTCCGCTGAAAATGGGCACTATTTGTCCAGTTGGACTATCCCATCTTTATAGATAAATCACTCATATCTGGACTCAAAGACATTAATGTTTCTTATTTAGTTCACACTCTTGCTTGCCAGGACTTTGCATGTAGTATAAAAGAGGCTGTTCTGTTTGACCACTCAGATTGCCAGGCACATTGCTTTTCTGTGAAATACCACAAGAATACAGATTCTAGTCAACATTTATCTCTGGTGTTTCTCCTTTTTGTAAGTAGGAAGATTTTTATATGATCTTTTCTTTCAAAGAACTTCTGTTTACACTAACTTTTCTCCAATAATTCTAGCACATTGTTCTTAATGTTAGCTACTAACAGTGAGTATGAAGTAGTTGGTTTAGACCTGACACTTCTACCTTCCACAGCTGTAACAGCGCAAGGCCTACTGATTGTAATAGCATATTTCTGTGCTGTAGACTGATAGCCAGTAGTCCAAATACTTTGAACTCTCAAACTTATTAATAAAATATATAACTGTCTGGACCATTCATTCCACTTGTCTTTATTCTGTGGTTCTGTAGGACTTGAGATACTGTGCTTGAATTCTGACTGTTTCACAAAATTACAAAACTTTTTTCATAAATTTGTGGACAATTGTCTGATATTACTTCATCAAGAATGTCATGTCTTGAGAAACAGACTTCAGTACTGGACCAAAAGCATGACTTGCCGTTTCTTAAACTGCATAATGTCCGGAAATCTGAAATAGTAATCAATGCATAGGACTTTACTGGAACAACTATATTCCCAGTTTCATCCAAGAAAGTTTTATAATTCTACTATAGCATTTGATTTAGATTCATTTCAAAGTTTCTCTTATATTGACTCATTGCTCCTCTAGCTACTAAATACACATAGGTAGTAGGGAAGCAGTACACAGATCTTCCAGATCTTTGTCCATTAAATCATCTTTACATTTTTTTTAAACAAGAAAGATCTTTATACAATTATCATGTATAACATAGGCAATGTCACATTTATATAAATGAAAATAAACAATAGTGACACAATCTCAGTTTCAAACATTATACATTCCAAACTGCCAACACAACTGTAGCTGCAAAGATTATACATCACTTTTAACATATCCGGTCATTGTTAGTCAACCATTACATAGCTCATTCAAATCCTGCCTTCTTTTAAACATCATTCTTCCTCTGTATGTGTTGATCCCACATTTTCCAGTTTTTCCTATGTAATTTGTTCCTACCCTTTTCTAAAGATCCCAGTTCCAGTTGTTTTATCTCTGTTACTATATTTGCAACTTCTAGAAAAGTTGGTTTAGATTTTGATTTCCATTTTCTAGTAATTGCTTTTTTTGGCAGCCATCATAATTAGACTCAACAAGCCTTTACTATGTATAGGCAATTCTGATTCTGTATCATAGCTAAAAAAAAAATAATTTCCCTAGTCACTCAAATTTGCTCACCCAGCATCACTGACAGAGCAGTCTGCAGTGAATCTTTAAAGCCTGCCACCTCATTACACTCCCAGAAAATATGTTACCAGTTATCTCTTTCTGCCCCATCGCACCTCCAACATTTGCTGTTCACCCGAGGAAAAATTCTTTGAAGTCTGCTTGGGGTATAAAAATAGTTATGTAAACACTTCCAAGCAAAGATCCTAAATCTTCTAGATTTTGTTGCACATTTGGGAGACATATATATATATATATATATATATATATATATATATATATATATATATATATATTTATCCCATTGTTCTTTGTGAATTGCTTATCTAATCTCTCTTCCCAAGCCTTCATAACCCCCTCTGATTCTTATAGTTATCATGCAATATTTTATATGATCTACCAATTATTCCTTTCTTAATTGCAACTTCTGTTCTAGATTCTACTAAAAACTCTACCAGTGCTAGTCTTTCGTTTAGGACCCTCTATTTCTTTCTCTTTGTCTATACTCTGATATCAGTCCTTGATATGAAGGCAATTTCTATCCTGCAGTCCAAATACGTTTTTGGCATCTTCCCATTCTATTACCTTACCCTCTCTAGTTATTTGCTCTCAATACCTTGGTTCCTTTGCCAGTTTTCTCCAGTATATTCCCACCCCTTCTTGCCTATTGTCTGTACTCCTAATTGGAGTCATCCCTATTGACAGAATCTCTTTTCCCCATTCCCATGTTGGCTTAGTTCTTAGAAGACCTTCTGCTACTTTATGAATATAATATTCTATATGATTATTGTTGCTCTCCTTAAAGGTCTGCATCCAAAATCACAGTCTCTCCCTGTCACTTGAGCTTCCCCCTGTTTCATCATCATCTCTTTCCACATTGAGTTATAGTTTTCTGCTTGTGTATCATCTTCAAATTATTGTTGGCATGCTGTACTCATTGTATTAGGTATATGTATTATCAATACATAAACCAATAGTTCCAGGATGCGAAATTAGAACCACTAGTAACCAAGATACATGCACCCAGTGACTGTCAGGACTCCTTTATAATAAGAAAAAAACAAAGTTATTGTCTTTTGATGAAAGCGCTCAACTTGCTGAATTGTGCTTTGTTTTTTTCTTATTAAAAGAGAAGTCCTGACAGTCACTGGGTACGTGTATCTTGGTTACTAGAGGTATATGTATTAGTCTACTTGGCTTATACTGAAATTTCTAGCCATATTGCCCTCAATTCCCACCCGCCCCAGCACCTCTACCTTTATTCCTCACAAACCGCACCCACTGATCCAATTATCCAGTCAATCTCCATTCCCTTGAAACACCCATTCTCTTATCCCGCCCACTTTAATCTTCAATTACCCCACCTAGTTTACCCCACCTATCCAATTGCTTTCAATTACTCTAACAAACACCCTTAAACCACTACCACATCAAACATTACTCTACTTCCCACTCCTTGCTCTAATATAAAAGACCTACCAGCTTCACGACACATTCAATCACTCTAGAATTCTCAAATTGTTTAGTAACTACTTAACAACTCTTAACCTCATCTCATTATGCTTTCTAAACCTTTACTCATCTCCCTTCTACTACTACTACTTCTACAGTTTTCCTTTATTCTCTACCTCACCCAGCCCATTAATATATACCACTCACAATCCTTCCACATAACTAACCATCTTACCTCATCTGTCCAACACTCACACACCCCAATTTCTCCACACCTATATCTCATAAAAAAACATCTACTTTTTCCATAAAAACTTCTTACCTCACATAGACATTCTACTCCCATAGTAACTAGCAAATCTTACAGAAACATAATTGAGCCCAATGTATACTCTAAACTTTCCAGTTACCTCTCTAACTCTATCCTACATCTAATTACCACCCTTTTATCTGGAGATATCCATCCTAAACCAGGTCCCCCCACCTCAACATCTATAAACAAGTCCATACTACTTACCTCTTTAAACTCCCAAAGCATAGTCAACAAAATCCCAAACCTCCATGCCTGGCTTACACACAATAAACCTGACATCTTATCCATCTCTGAAACATGGTTAAAACCTCATATAAAAGACTCTGAAATAATCCCACCCAACTATTCTATCATTAGAAAAGACAGATCTCATAAAAAGGGGGTGGTGTAGCTCTCCTATACTTATCCTCACTATCAGTTCCTCCCTATAATAAACCCACTCCCCACTTTAATAACGCTGAATTACTACTAACATTACTCCAAATCAACAAACACAAGCATATATGTATAGCCTCCCTCTACATTCCCCCAGGAGACAATATTTCTACACTTGAAGACATTCTCTCCTGGCTCTCCACCAACATCAATAATAAAACAATAATCCTAGGAGACATGAATATCAATTGGGCCTCCATTCAGTCTCCCTCTAACCCGCTTAACATTAACCTCTACAACTTCTCTCAGCTTATCAACTCTATAACCCGCCCCTCAAAAAACCTCTCCAGTGGCAGTACCCTGGACTGGATCTTAGTCTCTCACCCCCATTATTACTCTGACAGCGGTACTCTCCCCGATCCTCTTAGTGACCACTTACCCACCTTTACACACCGACTCCCCTCACCCCTTCATCTTACTCATAACTTTATTACTACACGTAACCAAAAAAACTTTAACCCAACAGCTTTTTCTAACTCTCTAAAAGCAATAAATTGGAACAGCCTAAAAACACTTCCTCTAGATAATGCAGTTGCCCACTTCAACACAACCTTCTTAAACCTCCTAGACGACCACGCCCCCCTAAGAACAAAAAGAATAAAAAAACAAAACTGCCCCTTGGCTTACCAAAAATACACTTGCTACAATGCGACACAGAGACAAACTCTGGACACACTACCAGGAAAAATAGGACCCCCCTCATCCAAAATGAATATAAAGCACTACCAAATAAAGTAAAAAAGCTCATCATCACTGATCGACAAAATTACTTCTCCTTACTCCAAAACAATAATAAAATAAACCCTCAGAAATTCTGGAAAGGCATCTCCACTCTAATAAATCCCAGTAAACCAGACACCCCCATCCCAGACCCAAATGCTTCCGATACAGACTTAGCTACCCAATTTAACTCTTTTTTTATTGATTCTATTTCCAAATTAACCTCATCCTTCTCTAACACCTCTGCTCTCTACCATCTACCCCCACCTTCGTCTACTTACCCTCTACCATCAACCACTAGTGCACCCCCTCTCACATCTTCTAACTCTACACCCTCCTTTTACTCCACTCTCCCTCCCTCCTCATCACTCCCACCCCCAGATACCCCCCACTCCCCACCTTTCTCTTTAAAACCCATACCCATATGTACCATAAAAAAACTCCTTCTAAAACTGAAGCCAGGTTCAAATGCTCCTGATAATATTCCTTCACAATTCCTGAGCATAGCTGCCGAAGCAATTGCCTACCCCATTAGTATTTTAATAAATTGCTCTATCCAAGAAAGCACAGTACCCCTAATTTTGGAAAAAGGCCTTTATCATACCCCTGCATAAAAGAGGCAACAATAACAATGTCACTAATTTCCTCCCCATTGCTATCCTGTCTCCCATCTCTAAACTCCTTGA